>NW_016107625.1:322888-333146 GCF_001604975.1 Cebus imitator | reverse complement strand
ATCTCGGCTCACCGCAACCTCCGCCTCCTGGGTTCAGGCAATTCTCCTGCCTCAGCCTCCTGAGTAGCTGGGATTACAGGCACACTTATATGCTTATTTCTAACACACATAAAAGAAGAAGCATGAATTTAACACTCTGAAAAAAAAAATGTGTTTTCAAATGGCTGAGAGAGGTCTTTTGAGATCTGTTTCCTTATTCTGTAAAACAGTCTGGCCGGGAGCGGTGGCTCACGCCTGTAATCCCAGCACTTTGGGAGGCCGAGGCAGGTGGATCACGAGGTCAAGAGATTGAGACCATCCTGGTCAATATGGTGAAACCCCGCCTCTACTAAAAATACAAAACATTAGCTGGGCATGGTGGCACGTGCCTGTAATCCCAGCTACTCAGGAGGTTGAGGCAGGAGAATTGCCTGAACCCAGGAGGCGGAGGTTGTGGTTAGCCGAGATCACGCCATTGCACTCCAGCCTGGGTAACAAGAGCGAAATTCCGTCTCAAAAACAAAAACAAAACCAAAACAAAACAAAACAACAGTCTGGAGAGAAAATTCGGGAAGATGGAAGTGTGTAAGTACATGTTTATATACAGTTGAAGTCTTATTTGTACTTGAACTATTGGGAGCTTGACCTTGATGTTGCTATAGCCTGGAGCAGGTGTGAAGAGTACAACCGTGGCAAGGCAAATAGGTATTACGTGATCTTTTGTTCAAATTCTTAAAAAAAACAAAAAACAAAACAAAACAAAAAAAAAAAACTTGTTTTCTGATTAATTCTTGTTTGAGTAGAGAGAAACTCACAAATAGCTTTCATAGAGCACTTAAGTAAATTATTTTTTTGCCCTCTTTAACTGTAAGTCTTCTTGGTTTGCTAATGTGATTACCTGCAATGTGTTTAATGCAAATCCTTCTATGCTGATGATAAAAAAATTTAATCTAAATGGTAAGTGGGCTTCTCCACCTCCAGTCCGACCGAACGAGCTGATAGGAAACAGTGGAGTCTTGGTGGGAGGAGATGAACAGCATGAGACACAAACGTCATTTCTAACGGTGTGAGTAGGAATCCTGCCTGTCTCAAAACAAACTGTCAATAGATACTTGTTTTTTACATTGAATGAAGTGAATATGATTTGTGGCATAATTCAGAATTACATTAAACCTCCTTCTAATAAATAGATAGTGAAAAAATTCGGTCTGAGAATCATTCCATTTGCTTGAAGCAAATACAGGATGTGGGTCACGATAGTAACAGCAACTATCATCATTACCAAATACTATTTTAAGCAGTTTACACATGTTAACTCATTTGCGCCCCACAGCAACCCCCAAAGCATACATTACGATTATCTCCATTTTCCAGATGAGGAAAACGAGGCACAAAATCTTAACTAACTAGCTGGAGGCCACAGAAGTGATGAAGGGAAGAATGCTCACTCTACACTTATGCTAGGTGGGTCCCAGAGCTTTCTGCTTAAGGGTTGAGTGGTGAATATTTAAACATTATGGAAAAATCCACATTTTCCTGTTACCATAATTTGTTACCTAGCATGAGATTCACATCTAAAGAGAGGCAAAACACACACACACACACACACACACACACACACACACACACACACACACCCCTACCTGGAATTAATTACCAGATGAAGCAAAAGATAGCTGGAGCTGAAAATTTCAGTTAGGATGTTTGAAAACCAGTGAGATTTTGCCATCTGAAGAGAAGCCTGATGGGCATCTGAGTTCTTTTGAACATTTTTTTTTTTTTTTGAGATGGAGTTTCACTCTTGTTACCCAGGCTGGAGTGCAATGGCGCAATCTCGGCTCACCGCAACCTCCGCCTCCTGGGTTCAGGCAATTCTCCTGCCTCAACCTCCTGAGTAGCTGGGATTACAGGCACGCGCCACCATGCCCAGCTAATGTTTTGTATTTTTAGTAGAGACGGGGTTTCACCATGTTGACCAGGATGGTCTCGATCTCTTGACCTCGTGATCCACCCGCCTTGGCCTCCCAAAGTGCTGGGATTACAGGCTTGAGCCACTGCGCCCGGCCTTGAACATTTTAATTAAAGAATTAATTGCGTTTTGGAGACAGGGTCTCGCTCTGTTGTCTAGGATGGACACTGGCATGATCACAGCTCACTGTTGACCAAACTCCTGGGCGTAAGTGATCCTCCTGCCTAAGCCTCTCGAGTAGCTGGGACTACAGACATGCACCATCATGCTTGGCTAATTTTTGTAGTTTTTGCAGAGATGAGGTCTCACTATGTTGCCCAGGCTGGTCTTGAACTCCTGGACTCAAGCAATCTTCACACCTCAGGCTGCCAACTCACAGGGACTACAGTCATGAGCCACCATGCCTCTTCTGAATAATGTCCTTTATTAGAGCTGCATCTGGCTCCACTGCACACAGGACACACTTGGAAGCTAAGTGCTTGAAATATGAAGATGCCCCTTCTGACTCACTGCCAGTATGAAGCCATGCTCCCTCCCTGCCAGACTCCATTAATATCTGCTATTATTATTGTGTCCCCACCCAAATCTCATCTTGAATTGTAGTTCCCATAATCCCCATGTGTTGTGGGAAGGACCTGGAGGGAGGTAATTGAATCATGGGAGCAGTTACCCTCATGCTGTTTTTATAATAGGGAGTGAGTTCTCATGAGCTCTGATGATTTCTTTTCCTTTTTGAGACGGAGTTTCACCCTTGTTGCCCAGGCTGGAGTGCAATGGCATGATCTCAGCTCACTGCAATGTCCACCTCCCAGGTTCAAACAGTTTTGCTGCCTCAGCCTCCTGAGTAACTGGGATTACAGGCGCTCGCCACCACGCCCAGTTAATTTTTTGTATTTTTAGTAGAGATGGGGTTTCACCATGTTGGCCAGGCTGGTCTCAAACTCTTAACCTCAAGTGACCCACCCGCCTCGGCCTCCCACCCAAAGTGCTGGGATTATAGGCATGAGCCATAAGGAGATTCCCCTTTATGCTTGTTGCTTCTCCTTGCTGCTGCTTCTTGCTGCTGCCATGTGAAGAAGGATGTGTTTGCTTCCCCTTCTGTCATGATTGTAAGTTTCTCGAGGACTCTCCAGCCATGCTGAACTGTGAGTCAATTAAACTTCTTTGCTTTAAAAATTATCCAGTCTCATGTATATAACAGACTAATACAATATTGTCATAGCATAAGACAGCACTGACTAAAAGAAAAGCCACTCATTTGCAGAGTCTCCCTTCCTTCTTTAAAAGCAAGAGAAAGTAAGTATAGTTCAACCTGAAGTGGGGGGCTGAATGAACCCTCTGACCATATTTTAACCATAGCGGATCTTACAGAATGAAAAGCCAAGTTTGACTTCTGCTCTCCCAGATCAAATAAATCTCTCCAGGACTCTTCTAGCCTGACAAAAATTCTTAGGATGTCCCCAGAGATAGCAAATCATATTCTCATTCCTATTTACAGATTCAGCTGGGACACTAACTGATTTTCTCAAGGTTATGAACCAAGACATCTGTGTGGCTAATATGAAAATGTCAGTACCTCAGATTCCCATCCTTTGCTTAACAGAGCAGCCCCACGACCAGCAGACTCCACTGCATGGAAGGCCTGAGATGCCCCCCGAAGTCATGTTGATGAAGCAGCTGCTTTCAAGGAAACCCATCATTCGGAGGGCACTCATTCGAAATCTGTGATTCCTTGTCACGGGCTGAGATTTGCTTTTGCATTAGTTACAGGAAAAGAATTGTACCTTGAAAGAACACTGGGTTTTGTGTCAGGAAGATCACTGACAGGCTGCATCATTCTGAGGGCCCTGTGGCCTGACCTGGCCTCAGGTTCTTCACTTCTAAGATGGCAAGTGGTATAGGGATAGGCCTAGTAGAAAGGCTCCAACTTCTTTTCTAGATCTAAAGGTAAATGTTGCAAATGGTGGCAATGACAAGATTTAGACATTTAGGCAGGCTTGGCACAGTGACTCACGCTTGTAATCCCAGCACTTTGGGAAGCCGAGATGGGAGGATTGCTTGAGCCTGGGAGTTCACGACCAGCCTGGGCAACATAGTGAGGCCGTGTCTCTCTTTAAAAAAATGTAGGCAAAAAGTGTGGTCTTGGGGCACATAATCATCGTTGGCATTTGGCTTGCAGCAATGTTGCTCAAAATTTTATGGTCATGACAAGGGTATCATCTCAATCCATCACAGACCAATACCAGCACTCAGCCCATGACACATGCAGCTCACCACGTGGGTGCAACGACACTCAAACCTGTCTCCACCCTATTCAGTATTCAATAAGATGAGTCCACCGATCACCCACTGGACTAGCATTGCTATGAAAGTCTCTAAACACCCTACTGACAATTTCTGTCTTTGTTACAGACTGGTAATAAACAGTTGCCTGACCAGAAGCAGTCCCTGGACCATATACTGAATATTACTGGGTTTGGCCATTTTTCTGTAATAAAGCAAGTCCCCTATGGACTTGAGCAGGGCATCACTCAGACAACTTAGATACATTTTATTTATTTATTTATATTTTGAGATGGCGCCTCAATCTGTTACCCAGACTGGAGTGCAGTGGTGCAATCCTGGCTCACTGCAACCTCTGCCTCCTGGGTTCAAGCACTTCTCCCTGCCTCAGTCTCCCAAGTAGCTGAGATTACCTGTACCTGCCACCATGCCCAGCTAATTTTTCATATTTTTAGTAGAGATGGAGTTTTACCATGTTGTCCAGGCTGGTCTCAAACTCCTGACCTCAAGCGATCCGCCCACCTCGGCCTCGCAAAGTGCTGGGATTACAGGTGTGAGCCACGGTACACAGCCAGATGCATTTTTTTTAAATAAGCAACTGGAAAGCAGAAGAGTAAACTTTATTTCTTCAACTTTTATTTTAAATTCTGGGGCACATGTGCAGGATGTGCAGGCTTGTTACATGGGTGAACATGTGCCATGGTGGTTTACTGCACAGATCAACCTTCCACCTAGGTATTGCTATTCTTCTTGATGATCACTCTCCCCCAGACCCCTTAATAGTCTCCAGTGTTTGTTGTGTCCTCCCCACCATGTGTCCACATGTTCTCATCTCATCCACGTGTTCTCATCAGAAAGCTAACATTTTTTAAAACAACCTGCTAAGATGGTTGGGTATGGTCCTCATGCCTGTAATCCCAGCACTTTAGGAGGCTGAGGTCGGTAGATCACTTGAGGTCAGGAGTTCAAGACCACCCTGGCCAACATTGTGAAACCCCATCTCTATGGTGTTAAGACACAAATTAGCTGGGTGTGGTGACACACAACTGTAATCCCAGCTACTCTGGAGGCTGAGGTATGAGAGATTCGCTTGAACCCAGGAGGCAGAGGTTGCAGTGAGCTGAGATCAGCACCAATGCACTCCAGCCTGGGTGACAGAGTGAGACTGTCTCAAACAAAACAAAACAAAACAAAACAAACAAACAAACCAACCCTGCTGAGATTACTCTAGCCTCTCACCCTATTCAACTTGGTTTGCTCAAAATTGGTCTGGATTCTTCTCAAATTCACCTATCATATTATCCTATTTCTTCTGCGTTTGGATTTGTTCTTTTTCATCCTCTACTTTAGCTGATAGGCCCTGGGCAGGCCCAGCAGTCCTGGAATTCCTGCTGAAGGCCTGGGGGTAGGGGGTAAACAGACAGATTTGAGCTGTTCCCAGGGCAGTAAAGAACCTGACAGTTGCCCGGAGATGGGACGCTTCTTGGCCTTGTTAGGCAGTGGCCACTCCTCTTTCAGTGCTGTGCTCCTAGCCTCCCTGACTTCCTCTTCTCTGGCCTGCAGAGGTGAGGGGTACCCTTCCAAGGTACCCTTGGACCTGAATGCCCAGCCGCAGCTGAGTTCTGGAATGCCATGCTAATTGCAGGGTGGTGACAGCCCTCTCGGCTATTTCTGAAAGTGGAGAGGGAGTCTGATAAAAATTAAACAATTTGAGATTGTTTATGTACTGTACATTGTCATATCACTCTTTCATTTTTATAATAAAAGCTAAAAGCTATTGGGCGCCAAGTCCAAGACAGTTCCGGGCACTTTGCATATATTGACTTAATAGTCACCACTCCAAAATAAAGTTGATCTCATTATTATTATTATTATTTATAGAAGAAGAAACTGAAGTAGAGAGAGGCTAAAGAACTTGCCTCAAATTATACAGGCAGCAAGCAGAGATTCTGGACTTGCACCCAGCAAGTATTATGCAAATGTTCATGCCCTTAACCATTGCCTTACACCATCGCTGTATATAAATGATGATTTCTGAACCTCACAGCAATCCTATGGATGAACTAAGACTGATACAGATAAATTAAATTGAAAACTATTTATTGAGCAACCTTCTAGGTGCAAGCTATAATCTAGGCACTCAGATATAGTATGCTGAATGAGAGCCCCAAAAAGATATGTCCACATCCTAACCCCCAGAACCTATGAATATGATCTTATGTGGATAAAAGGGGCTGTGTAGATGTAATTTAAGGATCTTGAGATAAGATCACCCTGAATTATCTAGGAGGGCCCCAGATCCAATGATAGGGGTCTGTATAAGAGAGAAAGGAGAAGACATGGAAGAAGAGAAGCACATGTGAAAACAAAGGCAAAGATTAGAGTGACACAGCTGCAAGCCAAGGAAAGCTGGACCCACTCAGAGCCACGAGAGGCAAGGGAGGATTCGCCCCAGACCCTCGGGAGAAAGCACAGCCCTGCCAGTATCTTGATTTTGGACTTCTGGCCTCTGGAACTGTTTTAAGCCACCAAGTATGTAGAAATTTGTTCCATCAGTCTCAGGAAACTAATACAGTAGGCAATCAAGACAGTCCTTACTCCAGTGGAGTTTACATCCTTGGGATGTCATCTTAGGGAGATGAACAGAATGTAAACGTAACATATAACGAAAAATGATGAGGAAACATTTACCTAACAATGCAAACCACATTGTCTTCACCCTCCATCCAGGTGAAAGAAGGTGAAAGGGACTCCCCAAAAAGGGAGTTTTACCTGGACTGAGCGGTAATGATCACTCCCTTTTATATGCACCCATAGACCCTTTCATAACATCCATCATGGGAGCCATCCTACCATTTAAAAATTGATGGGTGATGGCCAGGCATGGGGGCTCACACCTGTAATCCCAGCACTTTGGGAGGCCAAGGTGGGCAGATAGCTTGAGGTCAAGAGTTCAAGTCCAGCTTGGCCAACATGGTGGGACCCTTGTCTCTACTAAAAATACAAAAATTAGCTTGGCGTGGTGGTACACTCCTATAATCCCACTTACTTAGGGGGCTGAGACAGGAGAATCGCTTGAACTTGGGAGATGAAGGTTGCAGTGAACTGAGGTTGCGCCAATGCACTCCAGCCGGGCGACAGAGTGAGTGAGACTCTGTCTCACACATGCACAAAAAATGATGGGTGACTTGTCAGTGTTCCCCTGCGACCTGTAAAAATCTTCATCTTCATCTCCTCAGTAAATGACATTACTTAATAATGGCAGATGGAGGTGGGGAGGGGAATGGCATAACCTTAATGACCAAGAAGGAGACCAGGAAGCCAGCAGGGCCATGGTGCATGCCTGTATAGACGGCTGTTGCCCAAGATGCCAGCCGAGAGAATAAAGGGAGCTGAAGTCCAGCCAGCGGCTTTCTAAGTGGTTGCCTACACTGTGCAACTGCATTTTCTAATTGCCCAAAGGAGCCATGTGGCCCAGCAATGGCCCTGAATGCTACTGGTCTTTAAAGATGCCTGGCTCTTCCAGCTAGAATCTGGTCAAGCTGGCGGCCCCATGCTGCACAGCACGGTAATGCTTAAAAGCCTTCCTCCAGGTACCCTGGCCAGGGGGACATTCTTTGCTGGCTGAATGTCCCTGTAATTTCACAGGTATTCTCGGGGCACTACGTGGTATTCAGATATTACTTAACTTTTCCCTTTGCCTCTCTGCATAGGAGGAACAAACACAAGACTCTAGGATCCCTGGAGTGGTTTATTCCATTAGAGATTCTGTTTCAAAGGAGATAAAAAGGCTTGGCGGAGATGTGGGAGATGCTTCCGTGAGAAGCACACTGGCGTCTCCTCACTCTGCGTGTGGCCTCAGGTGAGTCACACTCAGGCCTCCATTCCTTGATTTCGTCATTTTGCAAGTTTAACTGAACATGTACTCCAAGTATGCTAAAAAGAGTTTCCGAAAACAAGGACGGGAACTAGGATGTAGGCAGACCTCTTCTGATCAAACGAACACCTAAGTCATCTCTTAGTGCAACCCTTTCCTCTCACTGGCCCGAATTTCCCACTGTTACGGTTTATACCTGTGGGTGAGAGATCCAAAGGAATTCCTGATGTCAGAAGTTGCTTTTAGGATAGTGGAAGGAAGAGGAGTTTTTCCTAGCATCCTTACATGAGTTTGCTGAAGGACCAAAACCCCATAATCAGAGATGACTTGTATATTTTATCACTCATTCACTGCCCTGGAGGGCTCCAAGCCTAAACCTGAGAGAAAGAGAAGCTGGGAAGGCTGGAGGAGGCAGGCCTTGATGAGCATCAAGCAGCCTCAGGTCCCACAGTACTCTTCTCTATGGCCTGTACAGTGAACAGGGGAAACACCAAGTGGGGGTTGTGCTCAACAGATCATCTTGGCTCCGGAGCCCTTGGGATGGTGCTACCAAATAAGACCTCCCTGCTGGAAGATGCTGGAAAGAACGGAGACACCATCTTGTCTGCTGCCTTCAAAATGCACAATTCATAAAAACTGTGGAAGAGTATGTCAACAGGAGGCTTGATATTTCCATTCCATCAAGAATGTAGAGGGGTTGGAAATGGCCACACTACAATCTAGAGGGGCTATGCAAGGTGACCTAAAATTGGAAAAAGATTATTATCAAAGTTTTTTGTAGAGAGAAAACTTGGGGTGTGGAAATCATAGGCCAAAATGCCTGGAACTGGCTACTGAAAAAGTTGACTTTGCAGAATTCCTTCAATTGCAGCAATTGTTCTGATGGCTGGAAAATGCATGCATTTCCCAAATATGACTGTTACATGGCCTCAGCATATGGAAAAAATTCTCCTACTATTTTCTTCGTTCTGGGCACTTTAAACCCAATTTACCAGACCAATAATGAGGTGATTATAATGGATCCTACAAAACCTGAGTGAGGCACGATGACTTGGGTATATCTGGCAGGCCTTCTGCTACTGTTGCTAAGAAACGCACATGAAATGTTGAAATGCTGGACTGAATTTAAGAGTGTTTCCTCCCTTACCTGTGCTAGGCTCCAAAGCTGACCACAAACCCTAAGCATCTAGATTTTCTCCATCAGTGAAGAGGGCTTTTTCTGCGTGCTCCTGAGAGAATAGGGCAAGGACCAGAGAGAGGGTGGGAGCTGCAGGGAACAAAACTTTCATCCCAAAGGTAGATCCTCTTTAATAATGAGAGTTGTTCCAGTACAGACTTGGGTTTTATTTTGCAAGTAAATGAGTTTCCTGTCACTTTCAGGCTTTGGAGAGAGACTGTTTTTTGACTCCCACTCATTACGTTCATTGCAAATTCAAGAATCAGATAGGAGTTGATCCACATAACATATCAGTCACGTATACGCTAAGATTCTTATGGTTTTATGAACTGTCATAAAATCATTGCCTTTGTAAAAGCAGCACAATATTGAATGCAAAAACTAAAAAAGCAACTATTTCTTTTTAACTCTGAACAGATTTTCATGGCTCAGTGCTTAGGAGAAGCCCTATATTTTCAGGCAACTGAAACACCATCATTTTGCCCTGAGCATCTCTAATGTTATCTTCATAAATCTTTTTAGGGTTCTGTATTCTGAAACTACTCGGTGGTGAGATTTTCACCTCAGTATCAATATACATAATGCCAGGATTTTAAGTAGTAGTTCTCAACTCAGAGTGATTTTGTCCCCCAAGGCAACATCTAACAACATCTGGAGACACATTTTATTATCATGACTTAGAGAGGGCGATGGTGCCCCTGGAAACCAGTAGGTAGAGGCCAGGGATGCTACTAAATACCTTGTAATACTCAAGAAAGCCACTCAGCACAAATAACTATCCAGCCCTAAATGTCAATAGTGCTGCTGTTAAGAAATGGGAATGGAAGAAACAATGATAACAACAGCACTATACTTTTTTTTTTTTTTTTTGAGATGGAGTTTTTTCACTCTTGTTGCCCAGGCTGGAGTGCAACGGTGTGATCTTGGCTCACTGCAACCTCTGCCTCCCGTGTTCAAGTGATTCTCCTGCCTC
>NW_016107625.1:258445-322843 GCF_001604975.1 Cebus imitator | reverse complement strand
TTTTTCACTCTTGTTGCCCAGGCTGGAGTGCAACGGTGTGATCTTGGCTCACTGCAACCTCTGCCTCCCGTGTTCAAGTGATTCTCCTGCCTCAGCCTTCCGAGTAGCTGGGATTACAAGCGCCTGCCACCATGGCCAGCTAATTTTTTGTATTTTTAGTAGAGATGGGGTTTCACCACATTGGCCAGGCTGGTGTCAAACTCCTGACCTCAGGTGATCCACCTGCCTCGGCTTCCCAAAGTGCTGGGATTACAGGCATGAGCCACCACACCTAGCCAACAGCACTATCCTTATTGACAGCCTGCTGTTTGTGGCACTTCACAAACACACCTGGCCTCTACATATTACAACAGAACTGCAAGGAGGGTATAGTATTCCCCAATGTACAGGCAAGGACACTTAAGTCCAGAGAGTTAACATGGCTTGTCCAAGATAAACAACTTGTAAATGCAGTACCAGGACTCCACTCAAGTTTGGTCGAGCTCTGAGGTCCAGCTTGCTAGTGAGTTTGCTATGCTGGAGCCCTTTTCAGAAGCACACACGGTTTCCAGTAGAAGTTTAGACTGAACACAGGCTAGAAAGTGCAATCAGGAACAAAGGGCTTCCGAAAGAGACAGAACAGAGCCAAGCCTATAATGAAACCTGCACTTCATGAAAGAACCTGCAGGGGGCAGTCTCACTATCACGATGACCACCCACAATAGGCTGAAGACCAGCACCTCCAGGGTGTGGTGCGTCTGATACCCTGTCTCCAGAGGCAGCGTGCATGGAGGTTGAGGAGGGAGAATCACATTACCTGTCCCTCCTCCTACATCATGAGGTGAATGTTAGTGTAATTTCACTCAATACCAGAGGTCTCAAAATTTTTTAGCTTAAAACAAAAACTTCTGTTGGGATTTTTGAAGACATGCTTTAGAATTAGGCAGAGTTGAGTTCAAATACTTGCTCATTCACTTAATATTTTTTATTTTTTTTTTATTCATCTCGTATGTTCTTTCATTGAATTTTTTTTTTCTTGTCATTTTTGGACTAAGAATCACTAATGTTATCTTCACAGATTAGATTTAGGGTTCTGTATCCTGAAACTACTTGGTGGTGAGATTTTCATCTTAGTATCAACATACATCATGTCAGCCTTTTGAGCAGTTCTTCTCAACTCGGAGTGATTTTGTCTCCCAAGGCAACATTTAGCAACGTCTAACATTTGGCAGGTTACGTCACCTCATATGCCTCTTTCTTGTCCCATCGTCATCATCATCATCACCACTTCATGGGAGTCTTATGATGCTTAAATTAGAAAACTAATGAATTAAATGGAGGCAGAAAAGCTAGGCCACTATCCAGAGGGAGTGAGAAACCAGGAAATATTACACAACATAACGACACTACTATATAGCTTACTGTTTCCATAGCATATATGGTTTTGTTTTGGAAGGAAACAAAAGAATGGAAGCAACAATTGGGCCGCAGTGCCAAACGCGGCTGAACGTGGGGCGGGGGCCCAGTCTGGGAATGCACAGATATGGAATGGCACTGTGGAGTGCTCCCCTCCCTGCTCAAAAGAACAGTGAATCATGGAGTTAAAAATAGCAAATGTGAAGAACACAATGAATCTCAAGCAAGCGTCCCTTGTGATTTCAATGAATGTTTCAGTGGTTGCCTTTTCTAGAACAGTTGTAAGTAACTGTCGTCTTCTTAAGTTGCCAAACCCCACAACATAACATCCAGATGCTTAATAACATACACAGGCTTATGCCTGATGTCTCTATGTCTTCTGCTTTGAGTCTCCTAACAATGTGGAAAATTAAGTGAACTCTGGTACTTACCAGAGACCCACACGAGTACTCAGAGAATTATAGGTCCAATGCAGAAATGAAAAGTACACGTGTATCATGATTTTTTTTTTTTAAGCTGCTCGGCCCTCTCTAGGTTAGCAACTGAGACTTCAATATTTTATTCAATGAATATTCGATGTGACATATTTTAGAACAGACAGCTGTTTAGATGAATTAGTCATCTTTGTGATGAATCAGTTACTTATACCTAGGGCTTTTGTTTTTGAGAACTTAACTTCCTTCCTCCACTCTGATCTGTTTCCAACACTACTTCCTTCTATAACAGTAACATTTCCCTGCACAGGTACATTGTTGAAAAAAGATCTCTAACCAACTCCTCAAATCGGAGAAAATCAGAATACCAGAGCTGGAAGATCCTGAGAGATCTCTCGCTGAAGATAGGAGGAAACTGAGACTGGAGAGAGGGAAAGCCTTGCCCAAGGTCACCCAGCAAATGATGAGCAGAGTTTGAATTAACACCCTGGCTTTGTGACAGCTCCTCCCATTCTCACTTAATACTCCATGAAGCTTCTCATGTTCATTGGGGTTGGTCTTCCCCCAACTGATAAGGTTGGGAGAAAAATTATCCCCCTATTTCTCACTAATAAAAGGAAGTTTAAAACCCTGTATTTCAAACACTTTAGTAAAACCCAATGAAATGAAAGAGGATCTTAAGTGAGAAAGTCACAAGGCAAGTAACAAGACTTAATGCTTGGGGCAGACATGAAGTAGACAGGGCTAGTGTGGATCTAGCTACCTAAAATCTCCAAGAGCATCAATCCGAGGTCCACATGTGGCCTCTGGGGACCCGCCACACACAGCAGTGGCATGCACAATGGCTGGCAATGGGCTCAAGCCAGAAACAATCTCTTGGGCTTTCTCGATATGTCACCCCAACAAGAAGCAAAGCGTACAGAAGATGTGGACATTCAAACATTTTAAAAAAGGAAACGTCTACAGATTTTGCTTTCAACAGTTCCAATCTTATTTAGCCTATTTTAATTCTGGTTTCCAGGGAGCCAAAAATATAATCCTGACATTACCCAGGGGGAAGCTATGCAAAAGAATGACGATCTATTTATCCACTGTGGCCACCGGGTTTTCCTTTTCCTTGGCAGCTGCTTTGCTGTCATCCCTTCAAGGCCACATTACTTTGAATTTTAGCCAGAAATCTTAGAAGAGGGGTAGAATTTTCTGGCCTTTGGGAAAGTTGGCAGTTTTCCTGACCTGTATCAGCTTTAGCCTGGTAAACCAAGGCTGTTTCTAATCAACTTCAAATGAAAGCTTGGCTCCACTGTGGGGCCTATGGAGTAGACACCTGATCTCTAAGCCAGAGCTACTCTCACCGGCAGGAATCTCCAAAGCAGGTTTCAAATTTCCTTGAGTCAAAGCAGGAAGCCTCAGAAGCAGTCTGAAATCAAGAGCCAGGGTTGTCCTTCATCCTTGTGTGTGAAGCCAATTTTCTTATAAATATGATTTACTTCCCACTCTCCTTGGGGGGTTTCTAGGTATTAAAGTAGGATTTCATTTATGATCTTTCCTTTTTTCCACTTACAGCAATCATTTTGAACCTGACCATACAACAGAATTATCTGGAATACCCTTTAAAAAAACACAGATTCCAGGGCTCCTTACTTGGGTCACTAAATCCAAATTTCCTAGAATGAGGCTTGGTAATTCTTACTTTTAAAAACCTTCCCAACTGATTCTAATGCCCAGGGTTTAATATGCTAGTTACATTTTTCCATCCTTCCTTCCTTCTTCGTGGGCTGCCTTCAAAAGCTAAGCACCACACAAAATAATTCTGGCAGAAAAACAACATTGGCCCTTCCAAACCACTACCAATTTATAAATAACATTTTGGAAGAAAACATGTCTGCAAACCTGGAACTTCTTGTACAGTTATTGGCACTATAAAGAATCATAGAATCAGAATTACAAGGTGATAATGTTCTTTCTTCTAGGAGGTACCTAGGGAAATAGACATATGTCTAATTCGCATGCTTTATTTGAAGTCTTTGTCAAATTCAAAATGGCCTACACATAAAGAATTAAGACATGGCCTAATCCTACATACACTTGAAGTTCTAAGTTACGGTGCCATTATCTTTTCATTTTCTAAACTAAATGACCCAATTTCCCTTCATCTTTCTTGGTAGAAATCTTCCTTGTACTTTGGTTACTAGTCTCTATTCCTCCTTCAGTGTCTTCAAGCTATTCTTAGTTCAACAACAAGGATGAAAATGCATTCAGGGTACAACTGTACTAATATACTTTATAGTTTGCCAACAGTTCATGTATCTCCTTAGGAGAATCTAATTGATTGCTGGGGGTGACTTAGACTAGTGGGCCCAAATCTAAAGATCTACAGATTAATATTTTGCTTTGAGTAAAGAAGCTTTCCCTTAAAATTCCTTTATTTAATGGTTCTGCATCTGATCTTACAGTTTTCAATATTCCTGTTATATAAAAATCAGATCATAAATTTGATCTTGAAGTCACTCATATTCTCTCTTACTCTCTTCTTCCTTTCTCTCTGCATTCTTGCATTGTTTTAGTTAGTCCTCTTTATTTTAATTTTGATTTTTTGAGATGTAGTCTCACTCTGTTGCCCAGGCTGGAGTGCAATGGCATGATCTTGGCTCACAGCAACCTCCGCCTCCCAGGTTCAAGCAATTCTCGCGCCTCAACCTCCTGAGTAGCTGGAATTACAGGTGTCTGTCACTAAGCCAGTCTAATTTTTGTATTTTTTTAGTAGAGATGGGGTTTTGCCATGTTGACCAGGCTGGTCTTGAACTCCTGACCTCAGGTGATCCACCTGCCTCTGCCTCCCAAAGCGCTGGGATTACAGATGTAAGCTACCATGCCTGGCCAGTCCTGTTTCTTTTAAAATGGCTTTCTGTAGTTTCCCTAATTCCAGTCCATTTTCCTGAATGCTTGCAATTTTCAATTCAACAATCATGTTCCTGGAAGACTGAATTATTCGTCCCCATTCTTCACCCTTCCCTAATGTGTGTTCCTTCCACTAAAAGTTGGCTGGTCTCCTCCCTTGGTGCTGGGCTTGGTCATTGACTTGGTTTGGCAGATGGCTTGTGGGTAGTTCTGCGAGCCTAGGCCTTGTTTCTGCTCAGCCCTCTTGTACCTCTCCCATTGCCAGGAAGAGACAGCGTCATGATTAGCCTGTTAGCGCAGGGTAAACAAGAGTGGACTTAGGCAATATGCAGCTTAGAATCACTTAGGTGAGCTCAGCCCTATCATCAGAGCCATGCCGGTCAATCCACAGGGACTTTGTAACACTGTAGGGTGCTCATGTTTGCAATGAGCCTTTAGAACTATTCAAATGTCATTCTGTGAATGAGAAGTAAACTGTGTTCGACTACAGGGAAATGTCTAGGTGACTGAGTGTCCTTTATGGGAAGAGAGATAACAGCTCTTTCTTCCCATGGGATTGAAGATTAAAGACATTAATAAACATTGTGGTAGAGAAGATGCCAGTGAGATGAGGGGAAGCAGAAACTGAATTCCAGGGTAGGAAGAAACTGCCCCTCAGGAGGCCCTGCAGAGGAAACGATGCTTACCATAGTCCTGCTCCTACGGAAAGAAGCTCCAAACGCAGCACATGTCCAGTGCCCGTTTGGCCCAAAGTCATGACTAGGACAGAAGAAATGGCCTCTGATTCCAGGCCTCACCACCTACCCCTTGAGGCTATTGCGATTTCCTTCGTCTGGCTTGGGATTCTAGCTCTAAATGGGCAAGACTGCCTGCATACATTGAGTGAGCCCTTTATTCTGTTGACTTAAAGGATAAACAGAACTTTATAGCTCTAAATGGGCGAGACTGCCTACAAACATTGATTGAGCTCTTTATTCCTTTGACTTAGAGGATAAAAAGAACTTTAAAATTTTTTTTCTGAGTATGATCATGGCCAGCTGAACAATAAACCAGCCTCTAACTCTCAACACCTCATTCCAATGGTCAATTTAGCCAAAAACTGAGTCTCGATTTAAGACTCTAGCCTCCACGTGCAATGGCTTATTCTGCAAGTGTGAGTTATCACCTATTAGACCATAATAACAATATATTTGCAGTCAAGCCAAGGTTAAACTGCCAATTTGATTGGAAAACCACGTTTCCCAATGCGATTTAAGAAAAACAGAAAAGGACAAACACGGTGGTTCACACTTGTAACCCCAACACTTTGGGAGGCCAAGAAGGATGGAACACTTGAAGCCAGGAGTTCAAGACCAGCCTAAGCAACATAGTGAGACCCTGTCTCTACCAAAAATTAAAAAAAAAATTGCCAGGCACAGTGGCATAGGCTTATGTTCTCAGCTACCTGAGAGGCTGAGGCAGGAGGATAGCTTAAGCCCAGGAGTTTGAGGCTGCAGTGAGTTATGATTGTACTACTGCAGTCCAGCATGGACAGCAGAGTGAGACCTCATCTCTTAAAAAAAAAAAAAAAAAGAAACGGAAAGAAAAATAGATAAGGTCATGTAACTAATTTTATCCTATTTTCCAAATCCTTTCTGCCTTCTGTCTATAATAACACCTACTCTCTCTCTATGTATATGCATATGATATACATGTATATGATATAAATGGTTGGTAACAGTTTAGCCTTTATCCTTTGTATTCTAAGAAAAAGCATGTGCATGTGTGCATATACACGGGTGTGTGTGAGTATATATATGTATATGTATACACAAACCCTCCAAATTTTTTCTCAGCCAATTTCCTTCACAAGCAATGTTTATTTAGCCAAGCTGTTCCGAAAGCGCTTTAAGACGCATGAGGACCTAAGCAAAGTTGGGACATAGGCTGAAGTATGCCTTTGGGATTTACTCGGTTTGCTTTTCCCTTTAGTGACACTATGACAGGTGCCCTCAGAGTCTTCATTTGCTGTTAGGTATAGATGGCTGGTAGCACTTTAGCTATTACCCTTTGTATTTTAAAAGAGCTCATAAGCTCAGGAGACAGAGATGAAGCTCCAGACAGTGAGATTTCAGGCAGAATTTGGTGGGATGAGCTGGAGGGATACATTTGGTTCTAAGGCGTCTACGCTTACCACCTTCCATCCCTATCTCATATCTCTCTGGCTAGGCGTCCTGGGACCTGGGGTAGCTAGAGCTCCCAAGAAGAAACCTACATTATTGTTCCTGTGTGAGCCTGGCCAGCCATTGGCCACAGACAGGTTGCTTATCTCCCAGATTGAAATGATCAGATCCTGGTTGAGTACCATAAAGAAACCACTCTCCGAGCAGTGAAAGCAGACAACACAAAGTGTATGTTTAGAGCACAGGCACATAACCTACCGAGGTGCTCTCATTCAGCACTTCTGCACTTTTCATTTCAATCCCAAGACTGTTGACTACAGTTTTCCCATTTCAAATTGACTGAATATAGCAAATTTGAAAACAGACCCACTACAGCAGCAATAACAGCTAACAGCCTGACCTGAAGGAGGAAAAAGATGAAAACTAATATGAGAACTCAAAAGGGAGCACTTACTGAAGGGGCAAGCTGCTCACAACGCCTCACAGGCCCATGAAGCCATCACGGTGCTGTATTACAGCCCAATGCAATAATTAGTACTCTTTGCAGCCACAGAAAAGGATGAGATCATGTCCTTTGCAGGGACATGGATACAGGTAGGGGCCATTATCCTTAGCAAACTAGTACTGGAACAGAAAACCAAATATTGCATGTTCTCACTTATAAGTGGAAACTAATGATGGGAACACACGGACACACAGAAGGGAACAACATGCACTGGGGCCTGTCGGAGGGAGAAGGGAGGGAAGAGGGAGAGAATCAGGAAAAATAGCTAAGGGCTACTAGGCCTAATACCTGGGTGGTGAAATAATCTGTCCAACAAATCCCCATGACACAAGTTTACCTATATAACAAACCTGTATTTGTACCCCCAAACTTAAGAGTTAAAAATAAAAACAAAAAAATAATTAGTACTTTGTGTCATAACTCTAGGTCATCTGGAAAATTTTAAATAACCTCAGTGTGCTTTGTTTAGGAAGAAAATCCTCAAGTACCGAAGGTAACAGTATTGAGAAAGGCCACCTAGAGGAGAGCAGTGGTTACTACACCATAAAACCACAGCAGGGGTTCCCTGGGCTGGAATCCACCTACCTCTGGATGTTGTCTTCAAGTTGCTTGACTCTGAACTCATCCTCTTCAGACTGCCGCCTCCTGGCTTCCTCCTCTTCGGTAGTTCCCGCGGGTATACCCTGCAGCAGCCATTTCTCCCGAAGCACTTTGGACTGTGGGAGTGAGGGAAGACAACAGACAAGATGATACTTTTTAGTCCACACCCTCCTCTCCCTCTGCAGTGGTGCTGTTTTAGCTCCACCCCTCACCAGCGTTGCCTGAATCGCTGCCTTCACCTCCTCACTAACTTGGCTCCCTAGTTCCCTCCGGACCAACACCCAAAGAACAGCTGGAGGGATTTATTTCTATATCGTTTTCTATGATTAAAAAAATTAAAAAACTGAGTGAACTGTGCAGTGAATGACCATGTAGCCTCATTTAGATTTCACAGTTATGAACATTTTGCCATATTTTCCCATATATTTTTCATCAAATGATTTTAAAGTAAATAACATTTTACCCAACCATATGACAGTATGAGCATCTAAAAATTAAGAACATTTTTCTATGCAACTACAATTTCATTGAGAAACTTCCTAAGACCACCTAATATCCACACTATATTAAAGTGTTGTTTTAAAAAGATTGTTATGCCTGTTCTTAAAAACTCTTTAATGACTCCCAATCATCTTCAACAATAATCTCCAAATGTTATAAAAATAATGTGCCTCTAGGTGGGTATGGTGGCCGATGCCCATAATCCCAACACTTTGGGAGGCTGAGGCAGGAGGATTGCTTGAATCCAGGAGTTGGAGACTAGCTTGGGCAACATAGTGAGACCTCGTCTATACAAAAAATTAAACAATTAGCTAGGTGTGGTGGTGCACGCCGTAGTGTCAGCTACTCAGGAAGGCTGAGATGGGAGGATCACTTGAGCCAGGTAGGTCAAGGCTGCAGTGAGCTGTGATCATACCACTACACTCCAGCCTGGGTGATAGAACGAGACTCTGCCTCAAAAAAAAAAAAACAAACATACACCCCACATTTGCAAGTATACTACTACAAAGCACAGTGGAATAAAATGCTTTTGTTTCAGGTCAGTGGTATGGAGGCAGCAATTACTGCTTTGAGATGGGAAATGAAAACAGTTCAAGAAAAAAGCATGTTGAAATTCCCTGAAAGGAAGGGCAAGGAGAGGAAGGAGTGAGAGGATAACTTTGATTCAGCTTCCACTTCCATGGTCTCTAGAGGGCTGATGGCAGCAGCTGCTGACCCTCTACATCATGGCTGAGGACCAGTGAGCGTGCCAATGGAGAGGTCAGTGGTCACTGGAGGGGACCACAGTGAGGATGCAGGGCACATGACCAATTCTTCCCAGCAACAGTAAGTCACCGAAGGAAGAGCAGGAGCAATGGCTATAAAGCCAGCTAACACAGAATAAAAACCTTTGGGCTCTTTGGCTCCCTGGCATCACCTCTGTCCAGAATTGCATTTGATCTCATCAGGCAGGGTAAGCAAGGTGAAAGGAAAGAACTCTTCTAATGACTGAGAGCCAGGGAATGCATGCTTGTAGCAGACTCCCTGAAGCTCTTATGAGCAAAGGATGCACAATTCTGTAGACTCTTATTTGTATGTGGTATTAAGGGCATTTTATTATAAACCTATAAGATGAGTCTTTAAAAATTACCAACACTTAGTATTGTTTAAACAACATCAGTGTGCATTAGACTTCACTCATGGTCCTGATTCACCAATCTATAGAGAAGTCCAGGGGTCATTTGGTGCTGTAGACACCCTGCTCCATGGCCAGGAGCAAGTTTAATCAACCTGGAATTCCTTCACTTCCAGGATAGACCCTGTGTTGACAACACATCATCAGTGTGGGTTTAGGTGACCGTGGTTTTTATTGGTGTTATTCTTGCCTTTTCATTATAAATCATTTCATTAAAAAATCACTGTTTGTGGAGATCTGTTTGATTACTCTTACAGCATATAAATAAATTTATGGTACTTGACCTGTAATTTTTTAATAATTAGGCTTAAAGACTTGAGTTTGTTCACATAGAATTATTCCTTACTATACTCTTACAGTGATTATAGACAAGAACCACTCCCACACCCCAATATGTATAAAGTTATGCATCATTGGTATATGCTGCCTATTAAATGTGCTCTGCATAAATAGTGTGCATCTACCACCAGGGTAGGCATTAAAATGTACAGTTTTTACATTATAGGGCATTGTTTGATAATATAAAATCGTGTGTAAGGCGTGCAGCACAATTTGTTTACGTTGGTTGCTTGTCAAAGCTTTATCAGAGATTCTTTTCCAACGGAAAGTGGGAAGGGGTGGGACAAATCGGTCGCTCTTTCTAAAAAAAATTCAGAACCATTGTTCTCCACATAAAATTCTCAAAGTTTCCCAGACAGACCCTATTAGCACATTATGAAAGACCATTACCTAATCAATTCATGTTTTTATATTTTTATTCAGATCTTTAATCTACCATAGGCACAAAATAAATTGTTCATTGGTAGCAATTTGGAAGTAGAAGAATGATTATTGCTTTGCTTTTCTTGAATGATAACCTGGCTCTAAAATTTACTCTCAGGAAGAGGGTAGAGATCACAAGAGCCACGCTGAGCAGTGGCTTACAGCCTGAGCTCTGGAACCGGTCTGACGTTTACTAGCTGAGTGAGCTTGGACAGGCTCCTTCACCTCACTGACTGTCACATTTCTCATCTATAAAATGGAGACAACGGCAGTACCCATCTCAGAGGGTGGTTATGAGGATTAAAGGAGCTTACAGGCTAAAAGGGCCACGCGCATACTTAGCACTACAGAAATGTTTACCATTGTTGTTGTTCATCCTGTTCCCTTGGCCTCTGCTTTATTTACCTAAGAAAGAACAAGTAAAATACCACCAGAGAAGCCTTCCACCTCTATAGGCTCTGAAACACACGCTATGGCCCTTTCATACTATCCCTAAATTATTTCTTTTTACATCTGTTCCCCCTGTAGCCTGCCAGTTCCTTGAAGACTGGGACTGTCCTTTATGCACTTTCGGATTCACTGCAGCACCTACAATTTCCCAGTTCATCCATTTCCTCATTCATTCTATGGACTTGGGCTACAATTCCACTGAATGAATGAATGAGTAAATGGATGAATTTGGAAATTCTCAGCTTTCCTTCACTCTAATTATTTGGGAAGGGTAGGGACCACACTTTCAGGGTGCTTCCTGTGCTAAAGATGTCCAAACCGTAGATGGTAAAAACCTCAGGATTCTGAGGGACAGCCATCCTGGAAACCTTGGCTTTGGTGTGGACCCTCAGGAAAGGCAGCTGTGGACAGTCCTGGCTGTCTCCACCCCAGCAGGGATGCTCGGCAGCCACATCTTCTTGCAACGTACGTGGCTGCTCTTGGAATGTTCTCTCTGCTGTTCTTCACACAGTGCCTCCTGCCACCATGTGAAGGGTCTAGCCCCTCACTTCTCACCAATTTAGCTGCTGCCATCAGCTGGTAGCTCTGGCCCAAGCTGCCTAATGACCCTGGTCACTCAGAGGTGCATGTCCCTCTACTCTTGTCCCTTTTCTTGATACAGGTGTGACATCATCAAGAACATCCCCAATAGGAGGAGCGAGGAAGAGAGGTTCCAACAGGAAAAGGGAGTAGTAGGGTTGGGTGTGGTGGCTCACACTTGTATTCCCAGCACCTTAGGGGCCAAGGCGGGTGGATGACCTGAGGTCAGGAATTTGAGACCAGACTGGTCAACATGGTGAAACACCATTTCTACTAAAAATACAAAAATTAGCTGGGCGTGGTGGTGAGCACCTGTAATCCCAGCTACTCAGGAAGCTGAGGCAAGAGAATTGCTTAAACCCAGGAAGCAGATGTTGGATGTTGCAGTGAGCCGAGATCATGCCACTGCACTCCAACCTGGTGACAGTACAAGACTCTGTCTCAATAAAAAGAAAGATACTGGGAAAGGAAGTAGCCCTGGTCTCAGAGAAGCCTGTTTCACAAAGGTGTTCAGACATTTTTAAGAAGCCAATAAAGCATAGTTGATTTTCCACTTGGCTCCAAAGTCATGCTGGCAGGGGAAATCACCAATTCCAAAGGCTTCCTTAATTGACTCCAGATCCCCCTCATGTTGTCTCCAACAGGTCTCCAAATGGAATGGCCTATACTGAGTGCACCATCCAAAGCACCGGGTTCCACCATTCAAAGCATGGGTACTGTGCTGGCTTGTATTGGCTGCCTGAGTGTTTCAGAATTTAGTGGAAGCAGAGCTCAATAGAAATAAAAAATAAAAATTAAAAAAAAACTTTTCTCTTTGTGGCCTTTGTTGTCCAAATAACATACATCCACAAAAAAGTATTATAATTAACATAGTATCACAGCTTTAGTAGAGATGGGGTTTCGCCATGTTGGCCAGGCTGGTCTTGAACTCCTGACCTCAGGTGATCTGCCCGCCTTGGCCTCCCAAGGTGCTAAGGACTGTCAAACTTCACATTTGTTAAATGAATGCCACCATGGCGAGTCAGTACAAGGAAGGAGCAGATGGGGAGCTGGCGGCTGGACAAAGATAACCTTGACAGGGGCTTCTGAAAGGAGGACAGAGGGAACACCCAAAGTAAATCTTTCTTGCTCTATTTGCCGGGCCAACTTTGGAAAACAAAAAACAAGAACTGAGTTTCCCAAACTTTGGTAGGCATAAGGATCACCAGGAGAACTTCCTAAGATACAGATTCCAGGACACACCCATGGAGACGCAGATTCTCTAAGTCTGGCATAAGGCCTGGGAATTTGAATTTTAATGAGCTCCTAGGTGATGCTGTCATTGACAACGTCAGACTGAGGACCACAATTTGAATACCACTGCATGAGGGCTTATGACTATCCAAATGTTTGAAGAATACACAAGCTTTCTCACTGGCTGGTCAAACAATATGATCTAAAAGAACTCCTCACACCGGGCACAGTGGCTCACGCCTGTAATCCCAGCACTTTGGAAGGCCAAGGCAGGCAGATCACCTGAGTTTGGGAGTTAGAAACCAGCCTGACCAACATGGAGAAACTCTGTCTCTACTAAAAATGCAAAATTAGCCAGGCTGTGGTGCATGCCTGTAATCCCAGCTACTCGGGAGGCTGAGGCAGGAGAATTGCTTGAATATAGGAGGTGGAGGTTGCGGTGAGCCTAGATCATGCCATTGCACTCCAACCTGGGCAACAAGAGCAAAACTCCATCTCAAAAAGAAGTCCTCATCCTCTCCTCCTGTGCCACTCATCCTCTCCTCCTGTGTTCCCAAGTCAAGATCAGTGGCTCTCTTATCCCTTTCCTAGGTGCCAAGAACTCTGCCAGTCCCCGAAGTCACAGCTCAGGAAGGCAGGCAAGTCCCTTCTCTCACCAAGCCTTCATCCCAATAAACAAGGATGCAAGATAATTTCAGACTATGATACTCCCTGAAAAGAGGTAGACAGGACAAGGTGACAAAGAGGGACCAGGGGACCCTTTTTTCCTAAAGCGGGAAAGGTCTTTCTGATAACTTGAACATTCAAGCTGAGATCTGAGGTCTGGAAGGGTGTTCCAAGTGGAGGGATTGGCAAACATACTAGCCTGGAGGTAGGACAGAGTTTGGTGTGTTTGTGGACCAGAACAAATGCCTCAGTGGCTGGACCATAATACGTGTGGGGTGGGGGAGGGAGGGCAGAACAAACCGAAGATGGAGAAGAAAGCAGGGGCCAGATTAGGTAGAATTCTGTAGCCCTATTAAGGAGTTTGCTATGTATTCTAAGCACAATACGAAGAACAGATTGCGAGGGGCAGGATTACAAAGTACAAGTGATGGCAGTCTGTATCTTTCAAATGACAAAGCATATTAGCTTGAAACAGAAGAGAGACCAAAGAAATGAAAAGCATGGTGGTGCATTCTGGACGTAGAATCAACATGACTTGCAATAGATTCGATGTGGGCTAAGAAAGGGAAGGATTAGGGTGATGTACAGACATTTGGTTTCAGTGAAAGGGTGAATAGTGGTATCATCAATTAGAGACTGGGAAGAGTAGAAGAACAAATGGTAGAAAAGCAGAAAATCAAATATTTCATGTTGGGCATGTTAAGTATGAGAGGCTTCTAAATGAAAGTGGCATCCATCTAAGTGGAAGTGTCAGGAAGGCAGCTGAACATGGAAGACTGGGGTTTAAAGGCCATCGGCTGGAGATGTCAATTTGGGAGTCATAGATACATAAATGGTATTTGCAGCCATTGTACTGGGTGATGAAGGTGACAATAATAGAATTCTTACTGCTTTATGTGTTTTACACATACATCCAGTTAACTTTCACAAACATTCCACAAGGTAGGTGCTAACATTAACTAACTTATCTACAGTATCACATATAGTGAGCTGTGGACCTGGGATCTGAAGTCAGAAGGTACACTCTGCTATCTTGCCTCTGTATAAGATCACCCAAGAATCCTTTTTCTTGCTCAAATAGGATTTACAAAATCATCAGGTGCCACAGATGCACTTCCTAACATGGAAAACTGTTTTCCAGCTCCTCCAATGGTGGGTTCCATATTGATGCTCTGGCTCCCCCACTGGCCCCGAAGTCCTCTCAGTCAGGGCTGTATCTTTTATGCATCCACAAAGGCGGACATGTGAGGAATTACTGGAAAATCGTGCACATACACTGTATTTTAGCAAATATAATATCTTGGGTCATTAAAGCTAAAAAAGATCACAGAGACCGTCTAACCTAATCTTTTTCACCTACAGCTAAGGTAACTGCAACGAAGTAACTTTTCTTACTTTCTTTTATTTTTGTAGAGATGGAATCTCTCTATGCTGCCCAGGCTGGTCTCGAATTCCTGGGCTCAAACGATCCTCCCACCTTAGCCTCCCAAGTACTGGTATTACAGGCATGAACCACTGTGCCCAGCCTAGATGCCAGTTTTTGGGGTGACCCTGGTAAATAGTGAAGTGTGTCTGGAGACGCTGGGTGGGGCAGAGTGGGGAAGTAGGAAGTGAATCAGAACTTGTAATAAGTCTCCAATTGTTTCCTGGTCAGATGTTTGTTATTTTTATAAAGTCATATCTGGCTCTCTTTTTACTTGCACATTCTGTCATGTTTAGATAAGACTTCCTTTCCCTCACGATAAAAATATTCACCTGTGATTCCTTCGTGTACTTTTATGATTTTACTTTTTACTCTGGATCTTTCATTCCTTTGTAAGCTGGTATTGACTATTCTAGTGGATGATGGTTGGAATATGGCTAAATTCAATTTTCTTTTCTTTTTCTTTCTTTCTTTCTTTTTTTTTTTTTTTTGAGACAGAGTCTCACTGTGTCACCAGGCTGGAGTGTAGTGGTGATATCTTGGCTCACTGCAACCTCCGCCTCCTGGGATCAAGCGATTCTCCTGCCTCAGTCTCCCAAGCAGCCCAGCTAATTTTTGTATGTTTAGTAAAGATGGGGTTTTGCCATGCTGGCCAGACTGGCCTCTAACTTCTGATCTCAGGTGATCTGCCTACCTTGGTCTCCCAAAGTGCTGGGATTACAGGTGTGAGCCACCACGCCCAGCCTAAATTCAGTTTTCTAGCAGAAAATGGGTTAAACTCAGCATGAGGCAATAGTTGTATTTGTGTTTTCAGTCATTCATCTGTGTCCTCTCTCTCTTCCCCTTTCCCTTCCCCTAACTTTCCCACTCTTTCCTTCCTCCTTCTTGACTCCCAGTAAGATTTTGGTTTGGTTCTGAGATTTTGTTATATACTTCAGTCCACACAGGGAGAAGCCGACCCAAGACTTTTGATAGAAGAAATTAGATTTTAACTTCCATTCAGGCTCTGTGTATGGAAACAAGGGAGGAAATATGAAGTTACTTTACAGTGTGTACTGTGCCCATCTGTTCAATATTTTAAAATTTGAAATAAGCCTTTCACATATCCCAGTTACAAGGAAAAATCTAAAATTAGTGCTAAGGGTTCAAAACCAGGAAAGACACTGTAATATCCTTACAGCAAGGCTTCTGATACCTTCAGGCTCTTCAGCAAATGACCTTAGTAGGCTGAAAATAAATATTTCACAGGGTCACAATTCAGCCTTTCATCTTTTTTCATCCAGCTTTCTTGGAAGAAGAGGTTGTGGTCTTCAAAATATAATGACAATTTTCATAGCTTGGATTAGAAGAAAGCTCTAGTGAGGGTTCCCTCCTCATGAATAAGTAATTCAAAGTCAGTTTATGTATTGAAGACATAGTATTAGCAATTTGATTCTGACAGGGCCAAGTCTGTCAGACAAACCTTTGTAAATATGACAGTCTCCAAGGAATTCATGTTGCAGTAGGTAGGGAGTGCATACTCTAGGCTGGGACTTTGAACAGACCAATAAAATAGACAAATCTCTGGCAATTCAACCAAGGGGCAGAGGGAAATATTAAATTCATTCTACTCTAGTATGATATAGTACTATATCTGATTTATTTTTTAAAAATCTATATGATCACGTCACATTATAAAAACAATAAGAATAAATAATTGTTTCTATGAAATAAAAAGCCAGGACAATTTTTCAAAAGAATAACGATAGTTCTTATCTTATGAAATATTGCAATATATTAAAAAGCTATAGGGATTAAATGAGAACAATACTGGCACAAGAATGGGCAGATTAATGTAATAAAAAGAATTCATAAATGGTGGACTCAAATGTAAGTCAGAAATATGTAGGTGATAAAGAAGACATTTAAATCAGCAAGGGAAAGGATGAATTAATCAATAAATCACGTTGAGACAAGTGGCTCAGCATCAGTAAAAAGTAAAGTTATATTCCTGCTGCATATCTCATCTGTAAATAAATTCTAGATGGATTTATGCTATTGAAGTATAAAAAACATCATAGCTAAGAGTTCGAGATGGAGACATTCTTTTCAAGGATGACATCAAAGTCAGTTATCCTCAAGTAAAAGAATGCTCCATGGGATTTTGTGAAAATTATAATTTTTTGTATGGAAATTAAAAAGAGCCCATATAAAAAAGAGATAAAGGTTAATATTATTTCAATACTAATATTAATGTAATTTCATTTTACCCACAGGCTGGTGAGCTCTGTGAACAATGATGACATGTCTTAATCTATAGAAATACATTGGGGAAAAAAGTATAGAAGGATATACCTCTGTATGGGTTCTATCTGAATGGTAAGTATACAGTACATATGTTTTTTTCTTTGTATTTTCCTGTACCTTTAAATTTAGTTTTTGCAATGATTATATACTCTTTCAATTTATAATCATAAAAATAATATAGCTATAAAAATTGCTTACTAGTTCTACTTGTAATGCTTAGAAATTATTACATTACACTACACATACTTAAGGATGCTTTAAAAAGAAATCCAAGTTTAATTTGGCCTGGAGTTCAAAGTGTCTTGAGGTTTCCAAACCACAGGGATGTAGCAGCTAGTATTTTACCATTTTATACTTTGGTCTTTTATTATATTATAGAATTTGTTCAAAGTCCATATACAAAGTGATGATATTCCATTTTGTGAGTTGCTCACTATATGCT
The DNA here is from genome assembly GCF_001604975.1 of Cebus imitator. NCBI lineage: Eukaryota > Metazoa > Chordata > Mammalia > Primates > Cebidae > Cebus > Cebus imitator. The sequence goes on along the minus strand of NW_016107625.1, from coordinate 305,333 downwards.
CCTAAATATTGTGATGAGTAAGTCTTCTAAAAATATATATGAATGCCCAAACTACTCTCTTGCATTCTATTTATTTTGCTTTGACTAGGGACCAGTGAATCTGTCTAAATAATCCATCTCATTGCATGAGAATAAGGGTCCACAGACTATTTGATAATTCCCACATGTGAGAATTATATCTTAAAGATACAGAATATGAGAATTATATAAAGAATATGAAAATCATATAAACATGACAACTAACTCTAATGCAGTAAGAATATTTTTTTCTTAGAGAATATCTAGGATTTTGCAAATTAATTTAATAAATATTGATTACGGACATATTTCCTAATATCCTCTACTTCAAAAAACTTCAGTAATCACTGTGACATGTCTCCACACAATCTACATTTTCTGGAGTCCATAACAATATATTTAGAGTAAGAGAGACAGCAATGATGGTAACTGGCATCTCACTAGATGAATTATTCCAAAGGAAACATTTCTTTCAAAGAGAACAGTGGCCTGGAAAGAGCTCAGTCTTTGAAAGCAGACAGCCCAGGAGTCCCTCTCAGACTCCCTCACTTATAGTCGCTATGGGCTTGGGCAAATTACTTGACCTCATGAGTTTGTTCCCACACCTGTAAGACAAAGAGAGTAATAACTGTCTTGTGGTCATTATTGAGGGTAGGTGTTTAAAGTACCAGGCACATGTTAGGCACTCAAAAAAGTGGTGACTGTTACTGGTGGTGGATAACAGGCTACCAGCAGAAAGCTGGCTGACTCCTTGGTGAGGCTCACAGAGGAGAAAATATAACCCCTACGAACATACTTCAATCCAGAGGCGAGGCTACTAGGCTGCAAACTGGATGATTACAGGGAAAAATCTCATGCTATTCAAGTTCAGTCGCCAGTTTACTGATTTAAAGAGAAACATATTCCTTCCTAGTGCCTAAAGTGATCCTATCCTTCAATCAGGCAAACCCTTCCTTATATCAAAATAACTGATTAGTTATAGGGAGGATGAATTCAGAACAAAGAGAGGCAAGGTCCTGAGGGAAGTTTCACCTGGGCCACAGTGAGGCCTGAGGACCCTCCTCACCTTACCACTGACCCCACCTCACCAGCATACAGAAACTCAGGATGCGCCAAAGCTGGGGTGTCTCTCTGCATGTAGTACCAGACAACCACCACCACCTTTGGAACCTCTGAGCTTTCCTTTTTCAGTATTCAAGGCAAACAACCCACCCTCATTCTGTCCACACAAGCCTTTCCCAGGGAGAGGCATGCAATGCACTGACTCCACTTAGCGACTTAACATCACCTCCAGTCCTCCCCACCTCACCCACCTCCTACCCTGCAATAGCAAGGTTGCCATGGTGCAAGTGTTGAGTGTTCCCTCAGATAGCCAATCTCAACAGCTGTGTGAGAATTTTACCAAGATAACCATAAAGAAGTAGCTGATTCCCTTGTTTCCAAGTCCTTGAGAAAAACCTCACTGCTTCCCCATATAAGACCAAGTAGGTTTTACTGTTGTTTCTGTTGATTGGATGGATGGATGGATGGATGGATAGATGGATGGATGAATGGATGCATAGATAAAAAATGAATAGATATAAAATCAACAGAATATAGTAATACAGCACTGGACATCAGCAATAAATGAGTCCTCGGTATCTTATTTAGCACCCAGGATCATGAGAAGGGAGACCAAAAAAAAAAAATCCCTTGATGTTTTGACATATGTTTATTCCCTGAATAGGTTCGGGGAATACAAAAGCAAAGGACTATATTGAGCTTAAAGTGAGGCTGTCTAGCCAAAAGCAGCCTCTCTTTTCATTCAGTCGTTTTATTTAGAAGTTCACCTTTAACCAGAAATTCACTGAGGTTTTAGTACATGTTGGTCTCTTACAAGTACCATACTGAATGGACTGTACTCTGAGCCAGAGACCTCACTCTGTCCAGACTGACCTTGAACAATTCGCTTAGTTCTATCAGGTGTTTTTAAGGCCCCCTCTCTGTGAGAAGAGGATACTAATTTTAGCCCTCCACCCTCCCTCAGGAATGTTGTGGGGAAAGAGCAACAGCACATGGGATACATGCAAGCGCCTACAAAGAAAGATCTGTCAATGAATTCATGTGATGAACAGAGAGAAACAGGCAATATCCTCAGTATCATGCTGCTTTTCTTCCTTTAAGCACATTTCTCTGGTTAACGTTAATGGTAAATTGATAAACATGCTAAGCAGATATAGGTCATGCTGCTATTTTCAATCAGTAACTCGCTTGCTGATGGTTCTCATTTTGGGAATTCATTTAGCACAATCCTGATTTCTAGAAAAGGATAGGGAAAAGTATCCATAAAGGTTTATCTTGTTGAAAAAAAATCCAAATAATTCATACCGAGCATCATCCCAAAAGTCAGTGCCACCTTCCCACCCAGCCCTCTGAGCAATGCAGCTCTGTGCAGGCAATGTCACAGCAACATGAGGTGAGCAGAAGGTTTTCCTACAAAAAAGCCCAGAAGCAGTCAAAGGCAAGCAGTAACTCCTGGTTGGCCACTGGAATGTGGTCACATTATTCTCTGAACATGTGAAAAGCAACATTCTGCAACCAGTGGGGTCCTTGTGACAGTGACAGAGCTTTCTCCCGGGCTGTAATCAATTACGATGCTTAAGTGCATTATGTTTTAAAGAAAAAATAAACAGCTCTTGTGTGCTGTCTCTGTTTCTCTGTCTCTCTCTTTTTAAGATGGTACCATGGAGACCCATCCAAGTCAAATCATTTCAAAGCCATCTTTGACCAACTGCTTGCTCTCAGAGAACACTTTCAGAATTGTTAAACTAGAACTAAAATAAATGAATAATCTGAAATACACAATGTTGTTCTTTTATCAGATCACATTGTTTAATCTCCCTTTTCTGCATATCAAGAAAGGAAATAACAATTTTAAGTAAGAAAAAAGAACAGTCTGTGAAATATATCTTTTGGAGCCTCTGAGCAAACACACCCAGCACCTATGCATGGGAGAAACGATCCTGAAACGCTGCCTCACCCACCCTGTGGAGTATTCTCATCCAATTTCTATATATAGCCACCACACTTCACATGCACAAACCCTCCACCCTGTCCACATGCACACTGTCGTCTTATGCTTGCAGAAATTGGAATGCTGTAATAATGCCCTGAATTTGAGAAATTCACAAGAAAAGCCAAGAGATGGTTTCCTCGATTGAATGAAAAAGGCTGGTTTGGTTGGCGGCAGCGCCTTCACGGCAGGGCAGGCACTGCCCAGCTCTCCGGAGTGTGATCTGCATGTCTAATAATGGAATAGGTTCCTGGGATCAGCCGCTTACCTTGGAATGCTGCAGCAGAAGTATCTGCTCGTCAAGCTGTTGTCGCTTGCCTTCTATTTCAGTCTGCCTCTTTCTTTTTTCCTTGAAAATAAAGAGAGAGAGGCTGTAAGAGTGGGTGGGTGTTGGCTCCAGAAATTTTAAGGCAGGAAGTAGCAGCAGCAGCAGCAGCAGCAGCAGCAGCAGCAGCAGCAGCAGCACACATCTGTGTAGACACTTCCAGAGACAGCGGGCACACACGCAGGGTCACCTGCCCCACCGTCTCCGGGTGTGTTGCAAGCAGCAGCATCCTCCTAACATGTCTGCTGTAGGCTCAAAGAGTGGGAGAAATTCTCCTCACTCAGCCAGGCTGCAAGAATTTAATCCAAAAGAAAAGGCGGTTTCTACACACAGACACACACACGCACACACACAGACACACACACACACACACACACACACACACAGAGCCATGTTCTGTGCGGTGTTAATTTGGACACAAAGAATAAAAATGTCTCAATCCAAAAGACAGAGGTTCTTACAAACTGCAAATACCATAGAATAAAACAGTGGGAAATTCTGGGTGAGATTTCTTTGCTCAGAATCATAGACATAAATAATCCGATGTCATTTCAAATTTTATAGGACAAATCATCCAACAATGCAAATCAAATGGGTGATCTTTGCTGCCACTAGCCTTAGGCTAGCATTTCACGTGGGTGGGGCAGCTGAGGTTACGGTAAATATGGAATCTGTCTGTCTGGGTCCAGCTCCCAGCCCTACCACTTACTACCCTGTCTGACTTCTGACAAGTTCTTCTACCTCCCTGGGTCTCAGTCTTCTCCTACATAAAGTGGAGATAATAACTGCACCCAAACTACTTGGTTGTGGAGTGGATTACAAAAGATGATGTAATGTAAAAGGTTTAGAACAATGTCTAGCACAAGGTAAGTGCTCAATCAATGTTATTTGCTCTTATTCTTACTGTTGTAAGTTTACTTCTAGGTCACACCTAGAAACTGGTTTTAAAGGGACGTATTTTCCTTGCATTTCCACCATAACCTTTTCATTACAGTGCATCCTTCATATTCTTCTTCTCTATACTTCTCCAGTACAGACAATCAACAGCATATGAATGTGATTCATGAGAATAGAAAGACCTGCCCTTATGATAGTTTCCTTGTTAATGCTCTGTTTCCAAAGTGTTCAGGAGTGGTTTGCCGGGACATTTACTGTACTGGAGCGTTCTCTTTTACCCACATATGCAGGGGGAAACTTGTTAGACAAGACATAATGGCATTTGACAATACAACAGCCAAATCCTGGGGACAACAACAACGTGGAAGCCAGGCTGCTGTGCTCCGTGTAAACGGAAGCTTTTATCTTATGTAGTTGCCGTGTTTCTGGGGTTATGATTGTACCACTGCTATTCAAATCAATGTGATAATAATGTGTGTTACCACCAAGGTTTTCTGTGACATCCCCAGACTTTATGAAATATTAGCTCATAATCTTAAGCCTCTAGAACATAATATCCAAGTCAGGGATATGATCTCCCTGACAAAGTAAGATGCATGAATATTTTAGGAATGTACCATTTACTGAAGAACTCCAATCAGTGGTGCATAATTGATGCTTCTTAATCCCAGAGAGTGTGCAAGGCCATATAATATATAACAGTAGATGGGAAAGGTGAGGTACAGTGGGAACAGCCCACCTACTCAGCATCTCAGAGATACCGCATGATAAAGCTAGGGCTTCCAGGACCAGCTGCTATCTCTACATTCTAGAATCTTTCAAGAGTAGGTTTACTGGACATTGTCAGTCATTTTCACTGGCTGTCAAGATATGTAGTTTTCATACATTTGAATGTAGAACAAAGATGTATGTCACAGATATGAGAGGCTGATGACTCAAGACCTCCAGAAATATTGAGTGGCATGTGTTCTCATTACATGTCTTGTCACTTCCAAACTGTTTCTAGGCTTTCTCACAGCTGTGACTTTGTTCCAACAGAAAGTTCTCACTCCAGAGATGCCCATCATCATACTGGTGAGCCATTCTCTGAGCAGAATAAACCTTACCAGGCAGTACAAACGCTGGACCTTTACATGCTCAAGCAGCAGGCTCATCAGTGATCACTATAACTGATGTGGGCATGAAGGTTGTAGATTTCAAGTTAGTCCTTTAAGAATGGGCAGGATTTAGGGCTGGGCACAGTGGCTCATGCTTGTAATCCCAGCATTTTGGGAGGCCAAGGCAGGCAGATCACCTGAGGTCACACTTTCAAGACTAGCCTGGCCAACATGGTGAAACCCCATCTCTACTAAAAATACAAAAATTAGCCAGGCATGGTGATGCACGCCTGTAATCCCAGATACTTGGGAGGCTGAGGCAGGAGAATCACTTGAACCCAGGAGGGGGAGGTTACAGTAAGCTAAGATCATGCCACTGCACTCCAGCCTGGGCAACAGAGTGAGAGTCTGTCTCAAAAAAATAAAAAATGGGTAGGACTTAGGTAGATACAAATGGGCAATACATTCCAGGCAAAAAGAACTAGGTGAGCAAGGGTAGAAATGTACTGCATATTCCAGGGACAATGAGGAGGAAAATCTAACTGAGTGCAGGGCTTGCCTTTAGGAACAGAGATCAATGACTCAAAAGATTGGCTAGGAGTACACCACGGAGGGCCATGAAATGCCAGGCCAAGAATTTTAGATTTTATTGCATGGACAAGGCAATGTCATTGCAGGGTTCTAAGCTACAGAGTGATATGGCGAAATGGCATTTTAGGAACATTAATCTGGTATTCATGTATAAAGCAGATTAAAATGGGCTGGTACGCTTTTCCTATAAAGGAAAAGTAAATATTTTAGATTTTGTGGGACATACAGTGTCTGTCACAACTATTCAATGCTACCATTGTAGTTCAAAAGCAGTCCTGGACAATATTTAAATGAATGAGTGTGGCTGTGTTCTAATAAAACTTTATTTGCAAACACAGGTAGTAGGCCAGATTTGGCCCACGGGTCCTAGTTTGCTGACCTCTGAATTCAAATATCATTTAAGTGCCTTAGGAGGATGCTCCATTCACCTAGGTGTGCAGTGAGGATGGATGAACTAACAAACTTCCTAGCTTAGAGCTGTACCAATTAGAATGGAAAGAGAAGGACAAATGCAAGAAACAGAATTGATGAGACTCAAGACTAATAGGATCTGGGGGTGAGGCAAAGTGGTGTTTTGGTTTTGAGTCACACAGACCACAAGAGTGCTGGTGCAGGAAGAGGCAACAGTGGGAAAGCAGTCAGGCTGAGCCCATTTGTGCTGTAGTCCTACTCCCCTTGAGGAAACTCCTTACTGGGAGTTTATTACTATTATTGGGTTAGAATTTGGAACTAAACAGTTGTTAGCATATACAATCAGGCAGCGGCATTAGCATGTTTACCTCTGCATTCTGACTGATGACCCTGGGCCTGGCGTCATGACAAAGACCCACTGTGCATCCATAGCTGTTGCAGGATTCGTTGACTGCTGGAGCTCCCTTTCACAGTGATGGCTTTTTTTTTTTTTTTTTTTTTTCTGAGGCAGTCTTCACTCTTGCCCAGGCTGGAATGCAGTGGTGCCATCTCAGCTCACTGCAACCTCTGCTTCCTGGCTTCAACCAATTCCCCTGCCTCAGCCTCCCAAGGAGCTGGGACTGCAGGTGTGTGCCACCATGCTTGGCTAATATTTGTATTTTTAGTAGAGATGGGGTTTTGCCATGTTGGCCAGGCTAGTCTTGAACTCATGACCTCAGGTGATCTGCCTACCTTGGCCTCCCAAAGTGCTGGGATTATAGGCATGAGCCACCGAACCCAACCCACAGTGATGATCTTAAAGTCACTTCTAGGTGGGCAAGAGGCAAGCAGCCCATGCTCAGAATTAGATATGAGTCAAATGACAACACATTTGCATAGGACACCATTAAGGAACTCACTTTCAGTTTCTGACCCTTGTTTGATGGCTGTGCTCCTCACCTGGCGAGCCCACTGGTTTCCAGATTTCTCCTTCCCTTAACCAGGACAAAACTGGTAACTCTTGGGCCCTTCATTCTCATCAACTCCACAACTCTACCTCTTCTTTCAGCTGCAGATCCCTATACTGAACTGCCAAGTGTTCATAGCCACTCCCCCAAACTCAAACGCATGCAGTCACCATCTCAAGCAATGCCTCGCCCTCTACCTTCACACCTGTTCCTTCTTCTATATGTTTCATCTCAGCAAATGACCCTACTCAAGTCAGAAATCTAAGTCATCCTAGATACTAACTTGCTTGAAAGACCAAGTCATGTTGATTCTGCTGGCCAGTTTCCACATCTTTTGCTTCCCCACTATAACCTTAAATACTGCCTTAACATTCCCTCCTTCATCTCCTACCTGCACATGGAGACTATTACATATGAGTATCTTTAGCACACCAGAGAACTGACTCCAGCTGGTTTACTGTAGCGGTTTCCCTATTAGTCTCCCTGCCTCCACTCTTGGCTTCTCCAAGTCAATCTCCACACTGCTGCCATAGTGATATTCTAAAATGGAAATATGACCGCCCCCATCCCTTGTCTAAAACCAGGGATGTCTCTCCATTGCCTACAGTGCAAGGAGCAGGTTCCCTAGCATGGCCAATGAGGCTCCTGTCAATCTCACAGCTTCATTTTAAGCCATGGCCCCTACCATGCTGCAACGTCAAAGACTACTTCTAGTCTCCTGATCTTCCAGGCTGGTTCATGTCCTCTTAGTTTTGCTCTTATTGCTTCCTCTAACAATAATAGATGTCCCTTGCTGCTTCATTTGACAAAAAATATTCATCTATGACAGCACAGTTTAAATATCAATGAAGCTTTGGTGAACATCGGTCAATTTTGATCTGCCTAGTCTTCTCTCCTTTGGGGAAACACATCTACCCTCACTGTGAATGGCTCTTTGGGAAATGCCAGTCATGGTTAGCTCATTCCTGCTGCCAGGACTTGTATGTGAGCCAGGTTAGGCCTATCATGCTACCTTACCTCTTTGTAACAGCCATTAATCCAAGGAATGGCTAAGCGAACTGAGAAAGACCAATTAGAGACATTTCTAGGGACAGACACATGGATACCAGGAGAGAAGTAAAAAAAAAAAAATCTACCACTAGGATTAAGCTGAGTTAATATACTTCTGACTAGCAATTCTTCCAAGTCACATAAAAGAGATGCATTTACCTTGAAGAAAATAAAGTCAACATGCAAAGGGAGGCAGAGTTGAAAAAGGAAAAAGGGTCCCACTACATTGTTTGAGTCCCAGATCTTGTCATGCATGAAGCCAGAACCATCCCTGGGCTTCCTAAATTACATACACTAATAAATCTCCCTTTTTCTTAAGCTTGTTTGAGTGATGTTTCTACCACTTACAACTCAAAGAGTATGGACAAATACAGAGGCTTTTTCTGTTCCCTCCAAATAGATCACATCACTCCCTCCTTTCTCTGCCCTCCTCACAGGCTGTGGATTTTTCTACATTAGACCTCAAGCACTGTAGCTCTTTATATACACATCTTCTTTCTCTAACAAACTATGGGCTCCCTGAAGACAAGGATCTTGGCTGACACATCTCTAAAACCTACAACATGGCATGATGAATACATGTAATATATGCTTGGTGAGCATCTCTGAGTGTTCTATCCTTTTTTTCTCTCTTCTGTGTTTCTGTATGTCCATATCTCTCATTCAAATGCATTACAAATTTGTACTCATGACTTCAATAGAAGCAAAATGTGTTATTAAAAACACATTAGCCATCAGTCCATAAGACCAGAAGTGTCCTAATGCTAAATACATTAACCTGAATGAAATAAATTACTGTTGCTATGCATATGAGGAAAGAGTTGAAAAGGTAATTCTGGGAAAGAATCATGGAAAGCTTATTCTGGGGGAAAAGGCTGTGGGAAGTGGAAATTCCAGGGAAAAGCATAATGAGCTGACAATAGCAAACCATTCAGGGTAGTGCGCCTCAAGAGACATCTGGAAGGACGTGATCTCAATCCATTAGTAAGATTTCCAGATTCCTCCACTATCTGGGAAGCCTAATAAGCCAGTTTCAGTCTCTTTCTATAAATTATATATTTCCTGGCAAGTATTTTCTGGAAGGATTATAACATTATGAACACATAAACTATTGTTAAAGAGCATCCATAGAGAATGGGCATACTCTGTTCAATAAATATGATGAGAAGACAGGTATGATATGTACCTGTCATTAGGGAAGCCTATTTCCACCTTTTTGCTCCTTGAGACTCGCTCTTCTCTCTTGCCGACTGGGCTGCAGCTGGGGCACTCGGGGATGCCAGGCTGTGGCTGGGGACACGGTGGGTGTCCCAGCTGAGTTAGTGAGGCACAGGGAGAGAGGGGAAGAGGCTAACTAAGCAGGAAAGGTAGTCAGAGGCAGAAATAGGGTGTTTCCTTTCCTCCACTGAACCGCCATTCTGACTTGGGCTGATACCTAGCGCCCCAGGGCACAGCAGCGGGAAGGGACTAGAAGACCTACTCAAGTTCCTGTTGCCATCATGAGATCTTAGAATTTAGACAAGAGGAGGGTAAAGAAACTACATTAAATTGTAAATGTTACAATCTTTATTCTTTCTATTGCTAAATGAAGAGATTTCAGCTTTGACTTCCTTCCATGTGAGCTAGAGGGAATTTTGTGTCCCTGCCCCAAAGCTTTTAAGTGACTTTTTGCCAGCAGGTTCCTAGGCTTTTCCAATGCAGAATCAGAGAAAGAGGAAATACGAAAAACTGCGTGAAACAGACTGTTTTATATTATTGCACCTGGAAAGGGAATGGGTGGGGGATACTATTTAGGGGGGAAAAATGAAGATCAAGAAAAGGAAAGAAACGATGTAGAAGTAAATCACTGAAAGGGGTCAGAGGCAGTTTAAAGATCAAGAGTTTAAAATGAAAAGGCTGAGCTATTAAGGCCAGGAAATTGGGAAAAGGGAATCTTGAGATATTTTACTGTGGCTTATAAAATGATTCCCCTCCGATGTTCTCCAGAAGATTCTAGTAAGGATACTGAAATTACTTTGGCCAACGAGCCTGTGTTTCTTTGAATACGACTTCATGCTGAAACTGGATTGCCAGGGTGTCTAGGTTTCATATGGGTTACACAAAGAAATAAGGTGACATTTAGAGAATTAGGTTATGAAAAATCAACTTGCAAGTGGGGACCCAACAAGCTTTTTCTATTAAGAAATCACAGTGTCATCTCAGGCATGGTTGGGTTATAATTACCTATTTAACACTACTGTAGAGTCAATGCTATTTATATGTCTGAGGGGGGAAAAAAGAAGAACGGTCTGTCTAAAAACTGAAAACCTGAGTAATCAAGCATAAAAAAAAAACTGAAGAGGTGCTCACTCAGCTTTATCCAATCGCCTGTCCAGCTAACAAGTAATGCTGAGTTTGCTCAGCAGACACATCCCTGTTCAAAATCAGTTATCTCATCTCAACACCCTCAGATATTAAAACTCACTCTCCTGGCTGTATCTTCAAGGTCACCAATCATAATCCTGATTTCTATTCAGGCTTCCCATGTAGTTAGCTAAATGGAGACATGGCACTTGCTAAAACCCCTGCAGTGTCCATCCACTAAAACATGAATAAACAGGCACTTAGGTTTGTAGATAAGTAGACTGAAAGCTAAGTTGGTATGTGATTTTCGGATCCTCCGGAACGAAAAAATAAAACTCAGAGCCAGTTTAAATGATAACTTTAAAAGGCTTGGTCAGAAACACAAGTAAGGTAGGTTTTCTATGTTGTTCTGCCTAGCCGTGTACCCATTTAACCTGCAACATCACCACGTAAAGTGGATAATTCCACAATTCAATTCATTCCTCATCGCTTAGTTTAAGCCAGCTTTTTCGTTTACATAACCTCTTTTTTATTCAACGATTTGGCCTTGAGCTTGCCATCTATCTGCAAAAGAGGGAACTGCCTGCTTTGTATTCTTTTCTGTGCTTACTTTTAAATTTTGTATTGACATATCATATTTGTACACATTTGTTGGGTATATGCAATATTTTGTTACATGGATAGGATGTATAACAACCAGGGTATTTAGAACACCCACCATCTCGTGTATTTATCATTTCTTTGTGTGGGGAACATTTTCAGTCCTCTCTTCTAGCTATTTTAAAATATAAAATACATTGCTATTAACTAAAGTCACCTTACTGTGCTATCTAACCTTAGATCTTATTCCTTCTACCTAACTGTATGTTTGTACCCATTAACCAAGCTCTCTCATCCTCCACCACACACAATCCCTTCCCCACCTCTTGTAACTTATCATTCTATTTTCTACCTTCATGTTTCATTTGTAATAAAAACAATATGGTCAAGATAATTTTTAAAAGAAAAAGAAGGCATTGATTAGTTTGAGCCTCACTACTGGCTTTTAGAAGTGGTAATTTAACACCCAAAACCTTAAGAAACATCCCATAAAATTTAGATGCAATATTATCATTCATCTCACCCTATCAATATACCTGGTCTATCAGTGTCAAGTCAAATGCACAACACAGCAGAGTTTCCACTTTGGGTCCTTTATAGATACTTTATAGCCCATATGGATTATACCTTAAGTCTGTTTTTAAGGTCCCATGGTATGACCCTTTGTCTGTTTTTAAGGTCTGCCCATGGTATGACCCTTTAAGTATGTATGTATATATGATTTATGTATGTATGTATATATGTATGTATTGAGACAGAGTCTGGCTCTGTCCCCCAGGCTGGAGTGTAGTGGTGTGATCTCAGCTCACTGCAACCTTCCACCTTCTGGGTTCAAACGATTCTCCTGCCTCAGCCTCCTGAGTAGCTGGGATTACAGGTGCATGCTACCACGCCTGGCTAATTTTTGTATTTTTAGTAGAGATGGGGTTTCACCATGTTGGTCAGGCTGGTCTTGAACTCCTGACCTCGTGATCCACCTGCCTTGGCCTCCCAATGAGATGGGATTACAGGCGTGAGCCCCTGTGCCCAGCCCCCTTTGAGTAATTATTTCGCCATATAGCTGCATTTTTGCTTTGATGGTCATAACATCTAATTCTTTGCTAGAAGAGCTTCCCTTTGGTTTCCCCTGAAGACCAAGAAGGGAAGCAGTCTGATATGGGCTCTGAGAGAAAGTATGACCTGCTTTATGACATCACATTGATAAGCCCCTTGTGTTGGAAAAATCTAGCATACAGGTAGGCAGAATGGCAGAGGACTCTCAAAAAGTCCCAAATGCCAGGGATGACAGAATCAAACTGTCCCAAAGAATGTGATCTCCATCTCATCACTCTGTGTGTTGCCTTATTCCTGCCATGAAGCTTTGTGAGCACTGAACTAGGAGTCAGGAGATCTCGTATCAGGTAGGGGCTCTGCCACTAACTCCCTGAGTGACTTAGACAAGTCCTTTATTGTTTCTGGGCCTTGGATCCCCCACCTGTGAAATGAGTAGGTTGGGCCAGCTTAGCTCTAAGGTTCCTTCAGCATCACTAACATTCCACAATACTAAGGAGAACAATGACCTCACACCTTCCATACTGTCACAGGTGCCCTTCCTGAATTATAAAGTCATGTTAGTGAACATTTACATAGAGCTTACTGTGCACCAGGCACTGTTCTGTGTGATGAACATGTTTAATCTTCACAACAAGCTAATGAGTTAAGGACTATCATTATCCTCATGTTACAGAGGAGAAAATGGAGGCACAGGAAGATACAGAGACAGGGTCACATGGAAAGTAAGCATCAGGCAATTGGAGCTCAGTCTGAAATGCTGAAATAGAACTACTGTAAAATGCTACTGCAGGACTGAAATGAGAAACAGCAGAGATGGAACCAAGCACATCACCTGGTAGAGTGCAGGGACTTAATGAATGAAGGTGCCTCCTTTCTACCTAGCACCAAGTTTTTGGCTTAGGATTTTGTCTAAACAATTGCAATTTACTCATGCAACCAAAATTCAGTTGTGTACTGGTTGAACCTAATAATCACAATGATGGTGGTGGTATAAACCATAATGGTAAGAATAATTATGGCAACTGAGTTTATTGATGCCTTGCTATGTGTCAGGCATCACAGTAAGAACTGCCTTCAGTTTTTCACTTAATTCTCATCACACTCTGAGGTCGGTACTTTAATAGCTTCAATTTTATGGATGAAACAACTAAAATTTAGCTACCGTAAGTGAAGTACCCAAAGTCATGAGCTAAGAAGTGGTCAAACAGGAGTTGAAACTTAAGCAGTCTGACTCCAGAGTACTTTACCATGAAAAGAGACATGTTCAGACCAACTTTTGTTTGGCTCTGAGTGAATTCCACTCAGGATATATGAAAACTATTACCTCGCGACCTCTGCATTTAGCTGCCAAAAACCATCCAGAGCAAATGAGCTATTGAAAATGCAAAACATCTTGATGTTAAATCCCTCCAATCTCCAAAAAAAGGAGGCCCCTGACATTTGTGAGCATTTCCCAATTTCAGACAAACACAGGTCAAGGCTGTGTTGGAACCTTCAGCAATGCCTGGTGAACCAATATATTCTTTCTTTCAATCCCTGTAGAAGACATCTCCATGGGGATCAAGTAGTATAATGAAAAGAACAAATGCAAAGTATTTCTCTCCCATTTGAACTTTTCATCTGAAAGTAACTACTGCAGATGAGGCAGCAGCTGGGGAGGTTCTCAATTTACCAAGAATGGAGGAGATGCTCTAAATCTAGGATCTCTGGATATCAGAATATGTCTCCCCAAAATTAGAGGACAGGAGGAGGAAAGGGCAGGGACAGGAGGAGGAAGGGGCAGGGACAGGAGGAGGAAGGGGCAGGGACAGGAGGAGGAAGGGGCAAATGGATCCAGTGGGTTGATAGGCCTGTCTTAGGATGACATGCCAGGCCTGGAGGCAATGTCTCAGGGCAGGAAGTAGGAGTCGACACTGTATGGACCTTACAGTAAGCAGCAGTCCCATTGGCTGCTCGTGGTTCCCGTAGTCACAGGCCACAGAACAGGAGAGGGGATGGGGCACAATTGAACATAGCTGTCGTGGCTGGAAATGCAAAACAAAATAGTGTTCACAAAAATAGAAAGGGAACACAATGTGCAGCATTCTGACAACAACAAAGGAATGCAAACTCCAAGAAATTAGCATAATTCCAAACAGAAGACATACAGTCCTTTTATGACTTTGACAAATCATGTTTTTGTTTGTTTCTTAGATGCCAGCATCTGGTGAACATTTCTGATCTGTATTCATTTTTTAATATAGAAAGATATAAAGAAGGAAACACCAATAGTCCATAATCTCCCTGCTTAGATAAATGGAGTAAACATTTAAAAATATAAATAAAAGTAATAAATGTGCAGGGTGAAAAAATTCACACCAACCACACAGGAATAAAACAAACATTTGACTGTCTCTTCACCTCATCCCTATCAGCTTGTCCCTTCAGTCAACAATGCCTATTAGTTCTTCATGTATCCTACCAGAAAAAAATGGATACGCCAACATGTTATATGTTGGGGTCTTTTATTCTTAACACAAAAGACCTGCCCTTCGGCTTACTTTCTTCACTTCGTGATGTATCTTAGAGATTTTACTATTTCATTCAGCACATGGAATCCCACCACATTCTTTGCAACTACTGCATGGTGGTTCGCAGATGTGGCTTAATTTACTTTACCAGTCTGCTACTAATAGATAATTTAGGTGGTTCCCAGTGGTTTGTTCGCAATTATAGACAGGGCTGCAATGAATCTTCTTCTATATTCCTCTTATAGGTCCTTTTGTGATTCCATCCATAGGGTGAATTTCTAGCAGCAGAACTGCTAAGTCAAGGATTTGAACACTTAAAACTCTAATAGGGACAAATTGCCCTCCAAAAAACATTTTCTCGGGGTTTTAAATGACACAAATCTGAGCAGAAAATAAAACTCAACCAATGAATAAGAGTTTTGACAGTTTCCCCTCTTGTTAGCTATATCTTTCGGGCCCAAGGGGGTTTTAAATGAAAGAAAATATCTACCGCTTTGTGAATAATTGCAATTTTTAAAAACATATTGGGGTAATTTGTCCTTATCATAGACTATTACTGCATATTTCCAGGTTAAAAAAAAATGATAATTTGCTACCTTAAGAACACAAGTCTGTTGTAACTCCATCAGTCTCCCATGAAAAATCAACACTGTACTTCTCCTCCTTGCCCACTTGTCTATAAGGAAAGAGGGTTTATTCCTTTGTGGTTGTTGCTGTCCTCCAATGGTTTAAAAGTAGAAAAATTTTGAGGGCCAGATGCTGTGGCTTATGCCTGTAATCCCTGCATTTTGGGAGGATGAGGCAGGTGGATCACAAGGTTAGAAGTTTGAGATCAGCCTGGCCAACATGGTGAAACGCTGTCTTTACTAAAAATACAAAACTTAGCTGGGTGTGGTGGTATGCACCTATAATCCCAGCTACTCAAGGCTGAGACAGGAGAATTGTTTGAACCTGGGAGGCAGAGTTTGCAGTGAGCCAAGATTGAGCCACTGTACTCCAGCTTGGGCAATAGGGTGAGACTCTGTCTCAAAAAAAAAAAGTAGAAAAATTTTCATCCACCAAAGCAATTTCTAGATGGATTCAGGCGATGTAAAAAGCAAAAACATGAGAAAATAGTGTGACTGTCTGATTTTAGGATGGAAGAAGACTTTAAGAACATAAAGCATAGAAAGAAACCACAATCCACAAAACTGATGGACTTCATTACACCCTCCCCAAGGGCAGAGACCATGTCTCTCATTCGTGGTTTCTCTCTCTTGTCTAGAATCAAGCCTAGCACACAATGGGCCTGAATCAGTATTTACTGATGAATGAATGACTGAAAATGTATAAATAAAACACAGCCATTAAAGATAAATTCTTTTAAGGCTGGAAGCAGTGGATCATCCCTGTAATCCCAGCACTTTGGAAGGCCAAGTTGGGCAGATGGCTTTAGCTCAGGAGTTCAAGACCAACCTGGGCAACATGATGAAACCCCATCTCTACAAAAAATGCAAAACTTAGCCAGTCATGGTAGCACAGGCCTGTAATCCCAACTACTCAGGAGGCTGAGATGGGAGGATTGCTTAGGCTCAGGAGGTAGAGGTTGTAGTGTGAGATTATGCCACTACACTCCAGCCTGGGGACACCGTGAGAACCTGTTTCCAAAAAAAAAAAAAGATAAATTCTTTTAACAACTGGCCACAGAATAGCATGTTCAATATTATCTCATTTTTATAAAAAGTAAATGCATGTTATATACATGCACATAAACGATCATGCTACAGCTCTACCTCTGGGTAAATGCTAAATATCAACATAGGTTATATCTACATGGTAGGATTTGGAATGTTTTCATCTTTGCTCTTTATATCCTTCCGTGTTTTCTAATATTTCTACGTGAACCCACCCTATGAGGTCGGCTTACATGGAAAATGTAATATACTAAGCTTAGATTAAACCACAGCATGTGAACCACTCCTTAGACACCCTGATCCTCAGCATCTTCTGAAGGAGTAAGTGGAAGCCAAGAGGAACCATCACTAGTGACAGTTGCCTGTGGCCAGAGGGATGTTCCTGAGAGGCTGGGATCAGGAACCCTTGCATACTTTGTAGTATAAACCTAAATAGATATGTTTCCTAATTCCGAATCCTCAGCTGATGATGGCATATCCAGAGCTCTTTCTCAATGCTACTTCTTCCTGCCTTTCTCCTTATGTCTCCTCTTTAGTGGTGACCAAAGTCTAAAACAATGCCCCCAGGGACAGGGAAGTGGCACTAATCTGCTGGTGGTGACCCTGTTGGGGTCTCAGGCTTTGAGAGGTTAGGTAACCTGCCCCTAGATCCCCCAGTTATGATCAGAATTCAAAGCTGTCTGTCTGGTAACTGGGACCTTAGCCTCTGGGATTACAGGTGCCCACTATCATCCCTAGCTAATTTTTGTCTTTTTAGTAAAGACAGGGTTTCACCACATTGGCCAGGCTGGTCGTTCAGCAAGGAACAAGGGGAAGGTACTGCTTCTCACTGAGGACAGCAAATTTCTAGCAAAGATGTCGTTTAGGATAAGGTGATTAAACAAGCAAGACAAAAGATTGCTGCGGGTATAGGGACAGCTCCAAGGGTCCTGCCACCACCAGGTGCTTGGCTGAGCCCTACCCTAGTCCGAGAAGACTAAGAAGAGCCTCATAGGGTTGTTTGAGTCAGTGAGGGCCCACCTAGGATGCTCCAGTAGGAAGCTCCAGTTAAAGCAGGAATCAGCACCAAGTTCAGAGAAGCCAAGCCCCAAATAGCAGAGCTCAGCTTTAGGTTAAGAACAAATACAACACATTGTAGTTTAAAAACTAGAATACCCAGTGTCAAGTATAGTGAGGGGAAACTGGTTTTGTATTCCCTGCTGGTAGTGGAAGAATCTTTCTGGAGGATAATTTGGCAGTCATATAGAATAGCAAACACTTTCAAGTTTGTATGCCATTTGAAAGAGACATTTCAAGCCGGGCGCGGTGGCTCACACCTGTAATCCCAGCAATTTGGGAAGCTGAGGCAGGTGGATCACGAGATGGTCAAGAGATCGAGACCATCCTGGCCAACATGGTGAAACCCTGTCTGTACTAAAAATACAAAAATTAGCTGGGTGTGGTGGCATGCACCTGTAGTCCCAGCTACTTGGGAGGCTGAGGTAGGAGAATTGCTTGAATCTGGGAGGCAGAAGTTGCAGTGAGCCAAGATCACGCCACTGCACTCCAGCCTGGCGCCTGGTGGCAGAATGAGACTCTGCCTCAAAAAATAAAAAAAGCTAAAAAAAAGAAAGAGACATTTCACTTCTAGGAATTTATTCTAAAGGGGGAAGTTATGCCAATGAGCAATGCTTTCGCTTAATGATATTTACTGCAGCATTGCTTTTAAAAAAGGGAAACAGAGACCTAAGCATTAAACCACAGATGTTTGGTTAAATAATCTATGATATATACCATTATGCAGTCATTACAAATGAAGCTGTAGAAAAATACATGAAATAGAAAGATATTCACCATATAGTCAATTTAAATAGCAAAGAGTACGCTCAATATAATTTCACTTTTATAGGAAAACTACAGTTATGGAAAAGAATGGAAAGTTATACACTAAAATGACAAAGGTTTTGTCACTAGCAATGTAACTTGAGTTGAGAGCTACTGATAATAGCTGCTAAATAGGGTCATCCTAACAGTAATTGTGAAAAGGTATGGGGGATGGTAGGTTTAAAGGTGCCAGGTGCAGTTCTGAGTGCTTTATACGAACTACCTCATCAACCCTCACTGCAACCCTGGGGGGAAGCTTCTATTATCCCTCCATTACAGATGAGGACACTGAGGCTTTGAGAGGTTAGGTAACTTGCTCCCAGATCCCCCAGTTATGAAGTGTTAAGACCAGAATTCAAAGCTGTCTGTCTGGCAACTGGCACTTAATTAAACCAAAGGGCTTTTGCACAGCAAAAGAAACTACCAACAGAGTAAACAGACAACCTACAGAATGGGAGAAAATATTTGCAAACTATGCACCTGACAAAAGACTCATATCCAGAACCTATAAAAACTTAGACACATTGACAAGTAAAAACCAACCCCCATTAAAAAGTGAGCAAAGGACATGAACACTTTTCAAAAGACACACAAGCAGCCAACAAACATATGAAAAAGTGCTCTATACCAGTATTCATCAGAGAGATGCAAACCAAACCACAACGAGATACCATCTCACACCAGTCAAAATTGGCTACTATTAAAAAGTCAAAAAGCAACAGATGTTGGGGAGGTTGCAGAGAAAAGGAAACATTTGCACACTGTTGTTGGGAGTGTAAATTAGTTCAGGATCTGTGGAAAGCAGTTTAGAGATTTCTCAAAGAACTGAAAACAAAATTGCCATTGGACTCAGCAATCCCATTACTAGAATATACCCAAAAGAAAATAAATCATACTACCAAAACGACACAGGTACTCGTACATTCATCACAGCACTATTCACAAGAGCAAAGACATGAAATCAACTGGGTGCCCATCAACAGTGTATTGGATAAAGAAAATGTGATACATATACACCACAGAATCATGTCCTCTCCAGCAACATGGACTTATAAGTGGAAGCTAAACACTGGATCCACACAAACACAAAGGTGGGAACAACAGACACTGTGCGTTTCAAAAGGTAGGAGGGAGGGATGGGATCAAGGGTTCAAAAACTACCTATCAGGTACTACATTCACTACTTGGATGACAGGATCATCAGAATCCTAAACCACAGCATCACACAATACACCCATGTAACAAATCTGCACATGTACCCCCTGAATCTAAAATAAAATAGAAATAAATATTATTTATTAAAAAAAAGAAAGCTGATCATCTAGCTTCAAAGTTTGTGCTCATAACCACGTTGTTTTACCTATTGATGGGGAAGCAGGTAGGATTATGTCTTGACTTGCATTTTTTCCATGTTGCCTCCTCGTGGCTAGTTCTGTTGCTTGCCACCATGTATAGCAGCATTTTAAGAAAGTGGAGACTTTTTTTTTTTTGGAGGTGGAGTTTCACTCTGTCGCCCAGGCTGGAGTGCAGCGGTGCAATCTTGGCTCACTGCAACCTCTGCCTCCTGTGTTCAAGCAATTCTCCATCTCAGCCTCCTGAGTAGCTGGGTTTACAGGCACCCGCCACCACACCCAGCTAATTTTTTCATATTTTTAGTAGAGACAGCGTTTCACATCTTAGCCAGGCTTGTCTTGAACTCCTGACCTAGTAATCCACCTGCCTTGGCCTCCCAAAGTGCTAGGATCACAAGAGTGAGCCTCCGCACCTGGCCTGACCACATAGCTTTTTCCCCCACTAATCGAGGTGACCTAGTTAAAGTACTTAGTCTTTTCAGGATGCCCAAGTTAGCAAACCGACAATGACTGACTGCTTTGGGGATTTACTTTTCTTAACCACCAAGGTCTGTGGCACTTAAAAGTGAGTCAGAAGACAGCAGGGGAACTTCATTTATTGGTGTGATTATCTCCAACACCATTGTTGCTGTGGCTTTGACTGTGATCATGACAGTGAAGTTCAGAAGTACACCATCATCTTCATACAAGCAGGTTGGTCTTTATCACGCATCAAAGGTAGGGAGCAGTCCTTCCATGGTCTGTGTCTCTGCAGCATGTGGCCCACTCTAGCCAACTCTAGAGTTCCCAGGAATTTCCTACTGGACCTTGGGCTCTTCCCCTCCTCTGTCTGGTCTCCTGGACAGCTCTTTTTTTTTTTTTTTTTTTTCCAGATCTGCCCATCAGTACTGCCCTGCTAAGAGCAAGCAGTGAGGAGCTACTAGGCCCTATCTCATTCTGTGAACCTTCTTAAATGGCAGAAACAAGCCCATCTCCAAGAGAGTAGCACTCTTCATGCTGTGAGCTGCATTCCTATTCTCACTCTCATTAGGAGCTCCTGCCCAATGACCAGATGCTCTCCAATTTTCTGCCAGTCTTTTTCCATGTTCCAGATCCAAGTTTGGGTGAACAGGAATTTTCTGGTGAGGGTCTCCCTCAGTGACTTAAGGCATGTTGACAGTTGGTAGAAATTCCTTGTAAAACTTAGCTTTATTGTAGCAATCTAAGAGAAGGGAACTTCGTGTTTCTATCTTCCCCCAACCTCCTCCTTTAACCCTCCAGTCTCCTGACAGGATTGCTCATACTGGGGTATCCCTTGCACAGAAAGGTGGATTGTTCTCTGCTTCAAATAGGTAAACCTATGAACATGGTTCTCTGGGTCTTCCTCTTCTACCTGTTCCACAGCACAGCAAGCTACCCAGGTGCTTCTTCTACTTGAATTTCTGTCCTCCCATGTAGCTGCAGTAGTCAGACTCAGATGTAGGTTTGCAGTGGTTCAGGAAAGAGGAAAGTCTCACCCAAGCCCAGATCACTGGAGATCTGCTATGGAGAGGAATGGATGGCAAGCAGGCGGTGGGGGTCCGTGCTAAGACTGGCTCAAAATAATGGGGTTCTTTGCACCCCATATGGATATCTCTCTTGACTGTAGTCTGGAGGAAGAGTCAAAACCTCTGGCTATTAATACCATGTAAGTGGTGCCCTGACCCCATTATTTCTAACACCTGGCTTTCAGTGTCATCCAATTTTAAACATGCACGAGCCAGTTAGATGCCTTCACATCTTGACCTCAATTCTCCCCACAGTGCTCAAGCCTGGAAGACCATTAAGATCACCTAAGGACCATTAAAAAGCCCCAAGCCAGGCCCCACCTCCTGAGATTTTGATCTTACTGGTCTGGGCACTCAAGGCTATAAACACTACCAGGTAGTTTTAATGTCAGCCAAGGTGGAAAATCACTGCTGGGCACATGCCATCCCAGAGTCCAGGCTGGTGGCATTTGCTCCTGCTTAAGCTTGTTTGAGCTCTTTCTTCCTCAGTCTGAAATAAACTATCTGGTAAATTTTGTTAGAAGACTCAGCACTGGGTAAGCCACTTTTCTATTTTCACAGTTAAATCCTTGCTTTCTTTGCTCTTCGAAGTCTGGGCTTTAGCCACAGGTCAATGACATTTTTGACCTAGGGCAAGTAGAGCTTGACCCTATCCTAACATGTAGCTCTCAAGGGTCAACGCTGCTCCCTTGTTGCTTCTCATCCTTACCAGATGACATTGATTTCTCTTCCCTTCCTTCCAAGCTCCTTCTCTTAGGATTAGATTACTATTTTCAACCCGAGGACGTGGGTGATAAACCAGGTCAAAAGGGACGAGGTTGGGGGTTGGATCTCAGAACCACAGAAAACACCACCAAGACAGGTCAAACCAAATCTGGCTTTGAACTAGGATAAATAAGTTTTGTGCTTCAAAAATGTGTTTAAATGCCTCAATCCTACACTAAATTTCAAAATTCAGAAAGGTAATATTTAAGAAAAAGTTTATCCCTGAGAACGAGTTTCTTTTATGCAACCTCCATGAATGACACCTCGTGAGACCTGAGAAAAAACAATTAGCATGATCTAACCAAGTCCTCTGCCAGCTTTGTATCTTAGGCCACAGATGCTGCGTCCACCTCCAAAGCCTCATGGGATTCTCCTATTCAGTCTCGCTCAGTGGCTGATGATGACCTGAGACAAGGAGAGGGAATCAGTTCTACTAAGGACCCGAGAGACCCATAGGTCTCTCTGGACTGTCTCAGCCTCCCTGGGGTACACCTGATATATCCTTCTCCTGGGAACTTTCCATGATCTTACCAGCATTTGTTTCAGGGAATTTCCTGATCAGGGTGAAAACTGAAGAACCAATGCTAATATCTGATAAAGGTCTAATGTAATGAAAAGTTTAAAAAATAGTGCAAGAATGAGAAATCACAAATACAGCAAATGGTATGTACGTCTCTCTCTCTCTCCGTTTTGTTTTTAACATGTGCAAGCCAACCAACTTGTGAAAGAAAAATGCTACCCAAGAAACAAAATTTTTTAAAGTGAGTTCAGCTAGTAATGCAGAAGACACCTATCTTCAAATCACCAGCCGGGTGCCTTATGCTTAGGCTCGTTTTCAGTTTCTGCCTTCCTCAAAACTTACTGACTAATGCCAGTGTGGACCTGGAGCTCTGGGCCCTGCATTTGATCTTTAAAAGATTCCTGTTCCCAAGCAGAAGGCTGACAGTGCCACAGGTAATCACTAGCTACTGGGCATTACAGTTTTTAGGAAATAACATACTTTGTGAAGTCTCTGAGTGACCCCCCCCCTTCCTTTTTCATTCTCTCTACCTCTTCGCACTCCTTTCTTCCATCCTTGCCCCTTCCTCTCCTCCATCTGGAGGCAATCCTCTTAATCTTTATCCTGTAGTGCAGGAGCTGGCAAACTCATCCTATCAAAGTTCACACCATAAATATTCTAGGCTTTCTAGTGTCTGTTACAGCTACTCAAGTCTATAATTGAATCAACTTGTTCTGTAAATTTTTTTCTTTTTTTCTGAGAAAGTGGCACAATCACAACTCAGGGCAGCCCTGACACCCTGGGCTCAGGCAATCCTCCCATCTCAGCCTCCATCACAACACCCAACTAATTTTTGTATTTCTTATGTAGAGATGGGGTTTCATCATGTTGCCCAGGTTCACCTCAAATTCTTGGGCTCAAGTGATCCTCCTGCCTCAGCCTCTGAAAGTGCTGGGATTACAGGCATGAGCCACCATGCCAGCCTCTGTCAATTCTTGTAACACAGAAGTGGCTACAGACAATACATAAATGAATGGGTAGATCCCAGGCTGCAGTTCAGAGCCCTTCTAGAGAGCACCAAGAACTGACTACTGCCTTCAGCTCTGCCATGACACAAGCTCTAGGAGGCTGTAGTCTGTCCACAGGTGTGGGCATGTTTTGGAAGTGGTGGTGGTGGCTGAGTGGACACAAAGATAAGTTACAGGGACAGGAGACACAAGAAAACAGTAAGTCTCACAAGTCCTGAGACAAACCACAAACATGCAGCACAGGAATCATCTTCCCAAGGCAACCGCTCCCTCCATTTCCCACAGCTGAGGGCAGGAGGACTGGGTTTGAGTCCCAGCTCCACCAGGCAGTGCTGATGACCTTGGGCAAGTCACTGGACACATTGTGATCTCAGTGTGCACATCTGTAAAAGGGGTTGAACAAAAATCTGCCCTGCCCTGCTCCCAGGGCTGAAGAGGAGCCACAGGGAATTAAGAAGTATCATCAATATGGGGGCCTTTCAGAGTGCGGGTCAGTGACGCTCACAGGCAGGCGTCTACATGTTTGTGACTCTCCCAACACATTTATTCAGGTAAATTTACAGGCTCAACTCAGCTGACTTATTTTATAGGAACAAGTTTATAAGCCAGTGGGTGGCGGAAAGAACTAGAGGACGAGAGGAGTGGATTCTACGAGTTCTAAAACCATGACCCTGGCTATTAATTTTTTTGTAAAAGCTGGACTTACTTATAAAAAGAATATAGCCTGCTCTTCATCCACAAGAGATAAAAATGGTGGCACTAAAAGTCACCTGCAGCCAGGTGGGGCAAGGTGCTCGCCTGCTGTATTTATTTCTAGGGGTGCTATACAAATGACCATGAACTCGTTGGCCTAAAACAGCAGAGATTTATTCTCTCACAGTTCTGGAGGCCAGAAGTCCAAAGCCAAGGTGTGAGCAATGCCACACTCCCTTTGGAGGCTCTAGGGGACAGTTCGTTATTTGCCTCTTCAAGCTTCTGGCAGCTGCTGGCATTCCTTGGCTTAGGGATGCATCCCTCTAACCTCCACCTAGTGGTGGTCACATTGCCTTCTCCCCTTCTCTTTGTCATATCTCCTCATACGTCTCTTATAAAGACAGTTGCCATTGCATTTAAGGCCCGCCTGGATAGTACAGGATGTTCTCTGCATCTCAAGATTTTTAATTGCATCTGTAGAAAGACCCTTCTTCCAAATAAGGTCACACACCTAGGTTCCAGGGATTTGACGTGGACATATCTTTTAGGGCGTCATTGTTGGTCTACCACAAACAGGTGTTACTGACATAGCCATCTCCCCACTGGCCACATTGCAGGTGGAACGGAATGCCATGTGCCTGGCTAGATCATCAATCACAGAGAGCTTGTGGAAAATGGAAATTGTTCAAATGATGAAGTGCTGTCCTGGCTAACATTCAACAAAGACTATAAATTTCAAACATCAAAAAAGCACATCTGATGCACATTGTGCTGTTAGGTTGGTATTGGAGCTGCCAAGGAAGGAAGGCAAAGGAATATTCTTCAACTAGTGTACTCTTTATTTCTGGAGGAAGGAAGGGGGCAAGGGAGGATGAAGTGAGGGGAGTCTCACTGAGTGACATATGCACCTGGCACTGTCTGGTTATTCTATTTGGGTCTTACACCACCACCAGGATGACTGCATGGTCCTTACTTTGCAGATGAAGAGATTAAGGCTCAGATGGGTTGAATGTCCAGAGCATGGTAGAAAGAATGGGTGGCACTGGTATTTGTACCTGGCTTTGTTTCACCCAAAGCAAAGGCTTCAGTGATATGAGACAGTAGGCCTGGTGCCTTCTCCCTTCTAACACCTGAATTCTAGATCACAAAGCTTGGTGAGGGCCAAATGTGGGAGCTTGAGCCAGGGCCACAGTGGGCAGAGACTCCTTAGACTCCTTGTGTGATGCTGGATACTTACCAGGGTGGCTGTTCTGGGAGCCTTTTAGAATTATGTGGGAGGCAGCCATGAGACCAATCTGCAACCCACCTCCCCTTCTCTAGAAGCAGGTCCCTATTGTAGAGATGGACCCTCATATTGATGGGCCCCCATACTGATGACACTTCTTAATTCCCTGTGGCTCCTCTTCAGCCCTGGGAGCAGGGCAGGGCAGATTTTTGTTCAACTCCTTTTACAGATGTGCACACTGAGATCACAATGTGTCCAGTGACTTGCCCAAGGTCATCAGCACTGCCTGGTGGAGCTGGGACTCGAACCCAGTCCTCCTGCTCTCAGCTGTGGGAAATGGAGGGAGCGGTTGCCTTGGGAAGATGTTTCCTGTGCTGCGTGTTTGTGGTTTGTCTCAGGACTTGTGAGACTTACTGTTTTCTTGTATCTTCTGTCCCTGTGACTTATCTTTGTGTCCACTCAGCCATCACCACTTCCAAAACACCCACACATGTGGACAGTCTACGACTTCCTGAAACCCCCCTACCAGCACATGCACACACACACACACACACACACACACACACACACACACACACATTTTCTAGCATTTGTTATGGGGGGGACAAGACTGCCACCTGTGACCCAGAGGTTCTACAGCACAAGCGCTAACCTTGGTGCCAGAAGCTTCTTTCCTGGCCTGAGTTTGGATTTCTCCTTTACTACTCTACCCTTCAGGTTTCTGTAAAGGACATCAGAGGAACCGGGGGAACAGAGAGGACCTGCTGTCACACCTGGCTGCCACTTCTTCCTCCTGCCTCCTTCTCATTCTTCCGATCTCAACTGAAAAGCCATCACCCTGATCCACGCAACCTAAAGGAATCATACCACCCCCCTGATGTCCCTCTCTATCACATCAATGTGTTCCCTTTTTATTTGTGCTTATCACAATCTGAAATTATCTCCTTTAGATGTTTGTTGGTTTTTATCCATCTCCTGTTTCTGAATCTGGGACTTTTTGTATTGTTCTGCTCTATATCCTTTACGGTTAACCTGGGTATCTGGTGCTTGGCAGACACTCAATAATTAAATGAATGATGGCTGGGCATGGTAGCATGCACCTGTAATCTCAGCTACTTGGGAGGATGAGGTGGGAGAATCACTTGAGCTCAGGAGTTCAAGAACAGCCTGGACAACATAGCAAGACCCTGTCACAGTAAGTAAATAAATAAATAAATGAGTGAGTGAGTAAACACACACATACCCAGGAAGTTCTGTTTCCAGCAAAGACTGAGCTCAGCCGGAGTTCTCCCCCTGAGGTTACAGATTAGGTACTCACCGACAGCTCCACAAACATTATTTCTGATCCTCTTGGATTTGGTTGAATGGGTTTTCTTTCTCTCCCTGGGACTGCACAGTAGTCACCCAGGACAGACTGAACACACAATTCCTCCGCTCACCGGAGGCCTCTAGCAATTATACTGAGAAGCACCACAGTAACATTAGCACAGTCTAGCCCATAAATCCTGAAAATCCCTGAATCTAGTTAATGGAGCAATTTTTTGCAAGTCCAGCATTTTGTGGCCACCTCAGAGCCATTTGGGGGAGTGACTGCTCTCTCCTAAATTGTGAAATGTCCTTACTCCAGCCTTAAGCCACTGCCTGGGAGAGAGCTGTTAGCTAAAAGGTAATGAAAACATTCTGTCAGTATTGACACAGCACACGGTGAGAAACAAAGCACAAGTCTGGGGCCAGCAGCTCCTGGGCTTGCCTTTCAGGTTAGTGCCTCCTTTCCGGAGGATAAAGAATCGATAAAGCAGAGGACTCCTCAAAGGCACTTGGTAAGCAGAGGCAGCTGAGGGGGCCTTACGGTAGAAGAGCGTTTAAGGTGTAAACTGGTTAGTTTATTCTGGATGCTACACTACATCTTCATGAATGACTTTCTGAAACCCTCCTACCAGTGCGCGTGTGCGCGCGCGCGCGCGCGCACACACACACACACACACACACACACACACACACACACACACACACACACATTTTCTAACATTTGTTATGGGGAGACAAGACTGCCACCTGTGACCCAGGGTTCTACAGCACAGGTGGGGTGTGATGAGAGGATGGTGGGCACGTCACATGTGAGTTGTGTGGGCTTCCCTCTCGCTGCAATCCATGTAAGTCCCAGGTGCTTGAGTGGCGCAGCACACAGGGAATAGCAGGGGGTCTACAGCAAGGGGCAGGGTAGATGTCAAAGGCTTACATATGCACAGTGTACACACCCACATGTGCGAGCACCTGTGTACTCACACACACACACATGCTTGGCATTTCGGTTTCTTAAAGATGGCATTTCGGTTTCTTAAATATGCCTTTTATTTTGGCATCATTTTACATTTACAAAAACATTACAGAGATAGTGCACAAAGTGCTAACATCCTACATAACCAGGATGCATTTGTCAAAACTAAGAAATTAATATTGATACAATACTGTGAACTCATCTACAGACTCTGGTTTGCACTATCCACCATGGCCCTCCCCACTCCGCAAATGTTCTTTCTTTGTTCCAGAATCGAATCCAGAGTCCTACACTGCATTTGGAATATTTCTATTTTGAAGATTTACAATGGTACAACCCCTCAGTTCCTCAGATAGTGGTCAGACCGATGAGACTCTGAGATTTCTCTCTTTTCCTGTTACTTTATTTTCCTCTAGTAAAATTACTTAACCTTTCTAAGTCTCCATTTGCTTATATGTCAAGTGGTGCTAGTGGCAGAACATACTCTATGTGGTTGCTGTGAAAACTGAATAATTCTATAAAGCACTTAGTTCAAGTCTGGGTATACTACTTGCTCAATAAATGTTAGCTACTGCAACCAGCTCTGATTTGCAAGAGGAGCAATTATATCCCACATTTAGGTTCGCCAAGAAATAGATCGTCAAAAGCCAATTTGAAGAATAGACCAAATCTTCAAAACTGTTGTTTTTGTCTAGGACCAACCAAAGACTTGGGTGTGGTTACGGGGGTCAGGAACTGCGGATTTAAATCTTGGCATCTCCTTCTCGGCTGTCTGGCGGTTGGATGTGAGCCGTGACAACTGTGTAGTGCTGACAGAAGAAGGCCACTGATAGGCAGCCAGCTGGCCTCGTCCTGGCTCCTGGACGTCTGGAACTCAGTGTGAACAGCTGGGATGGGGCCAGGCCTAGGTAGTGCTGCCAGCTAGTTTGAGATGCACCTTGTTCCAGAAATCAAATCAACCACTCTCCTTCAATCAGCAAGGTCCACACACACACTACCGACTTTACTCCAGGGAGAAAGAGGATGGAAATAAGCATTTACTGAACATGCCATGTGGGCCAGCTCCTGCACATTTATTATGCAGAGTGGTCTTCAAATTTTTTTCACATACTCTAATCTCTAAAATATTTTGAGCACATACCAGTTGTGTGTATATATATTCACACATGATAAATACAAGCAATATACATGAACTAAGTGTAGATTGTAGAATGCACCTCAAAATAGGCATTTAAAACACATAATTTGTAATAACACAATGAAATAATATATTAAATCAAATAAAAATCAATAGTGCTATTAATTAGAGGAGACGTAAATCTTCCTTTCATTCAAAAAGCCTTCTTAATTTTTTTTTGAGACAGGGTCTCACTCTGGCCCAGGCTGGAGTACAGCAGTGCCATCATGGCTCACTGCAGCCTCAAAGTCCTGGGCTCAGGTGATCCTCTTCAGCCTCCGGAGTAGCTGAGACTACAAGCACCCAGCTAATTTTTTGATTTTTAGTAGAGATGGAATTTCACTATATTGTCCAAGCTGGTCAAAAATTCCTGCCTTGGCCTCCAAAGAGCTGGGATTATAAGCATGAGCCACTGCACCAGACCTTGATAATTTTGAACTTCTTGGGCCAACTTCTTGTAAGATGTCATGTTATTTTTATTTTTATTTTTTTTAACATCTTACTGGGGCTGATTCAACAATGACGACAGCACAAACTTCTTCCCAGAGAAGTGTTAACTCTGTCATTTTTTGGTTTATGTGGATGTTCTCCATTATAGATTTTAATTAGCTTTTAATTTGTAATAACTTTTTAAGTCACTTCTTCAGTTTGTTAAAACAGGGTTTGTTGAGTTTAAGCTGGATAATATATTCTGTGTAGCCGTCTCACCGGAAGTGGCAAATTGCAATCAGACATCACAAAGGCTGAAAGGGAATGCATGAGGATAGAGCTTTCAACCCCTTCCTGTCCCCAAAGTCCCTTTTTGATTTGAGGACATGCCCAGAACATGCAGCTGATTGTGGATGTCATGGCCCATCCATATATCAAATATTTTTAAAACCTAATTTCTTGTTGAGTAAAAAATAAATAAAAATGCTAAGATTTTCTACTCACACTCCAAAGGATGGGCCTGTACATTCCCCAGGGGCATTCACCCCTCTTCGGATTCCACTATAACACGCTCTGAATTGTCACAACAACCGTCTTAGGGAAGTGGATAAAGGCCTCCCCATCTTACATGTGAATGGGAAGTGGAGGCCAAGAGAGTCTGTGCATGTAATCCAGCAGGTAGGTTTTCAAGTGGGGTTTAGATCCTGGTCTCCTAACACCAGCTCCAGGCCTCTTTTTATCCCACCCTCCCCTCCATCCCTCCACCCTCCCCTCTTTCCCTCCACCCTCCCCTCTTTCCCTCTACTCTCCCTTCCATCCCCCACCCCTCCCCTCTTTCCCTCCACCCTCCCCTCTTTCCCTCTACTCTCCCTTCCATCCCCTACCCCTCCCCTCTTTCCCTCCACCCTCTCCTCTTTCCCTCTACTCTCCCTTCCATCCCCCACCCCTCCCCTCCTTCTCTCCACCCTCTCCTCTTTCCCTTTATCCTCTTCTCTTTCCCTGCACCTTCCCCTCCATCCCCCTACCCTCACCTCTTTCCTTCTACCCTCCCCTCCGTCCCTCCACCCTCTCCTCTTTCCCTTCATCCTCTCCTCTCCAGCCTCCCCTTGATCCCCTCAACCTCTCCTCTTTCCCTCCACCTTCCCCTCTTTCCCTCTACCTCTGTCACTACGGCTCCCCTCTGCTTCTCACCCCTCAGGCCTGTAAAACACTAATGCCAGGTGTCAAAAAACCACAACTAAGCAGTGAGGCAGCCTCAGACTCAGTGGCACTGTGAGAGCTGAGGAATCTAAGTGCAGACCCCTCCTGGCATTCAGCGGAAAGTGTGTTTGTGTGAGAAGTATTCCTCATCCTTGAAAGTTTTGAGATTCGGAGGAATCAAACTGAATCCTAAAATAAATGATAAAAGGGATGAATTGAGCAAAAGATGGGTGAGAAGCTGGAAGGTGCTGTGGCCAAGAGTCCAGGCTCTAGACTTGGGATTATGTCCCAGGTCTATTCTCATGGCTCTAAGACCGTGTTTGCTAAGACTCAGTTTTTGCAACTGCAGAATGCTGAAACACTGGTTGTTCTGAGGATTTAAGAGGTCCTTCACAATACTTAACACAGTGTCTAGCATGTGGTGACACTTTGCAAACAGAAGCTGTTACCTCTGCTTGACTTCCCAGTGTGGTGAGCTCACACAGAGCCGTGACACTTATCTCAACCTCTGACCCTGAAAGTTGGAGCCTTGGGCTGGCCCCTCTCCTCTCCAAGGCAACCCCCCAAGGACCTCACACCAGTAGGGGTCAGCCTCAGGCTTCACACAACTTTACGTCCCCATACATGCTGATTGGGAAGTGTCATCATATTTACCTAAAAAGGCAAGCCTTCTAAGACTCTCACCAGGACATCACTGCATTTTATAGTATTTTCCTTTATAGAAAAAAAATAGGTAATTAAAGTGCCTCTTAAATCCCAACTGGTCTCTGCCTTTTACAAAATGGCTCTTCCTTCCCCTTGGTTAATACCATATCAAAATACATACACTTTGTACACTGTCAAATGAAATGACATTTCTTTTTCTTTTCTTCTTTTTTTTCTTTTTCTTTTTTTGGATGGAGTCTTGCTCTGTCGCCCAGTCTAGAGTGCAGTGGCACGATCTCAGCTCACTCCAACCTCTACCTCCCAGGTTCAAGTGATTCTTGGGCCTCAGCCTCCCAAGTAGCTGGGATTATAGGTGTGTACCACCATGCCCTGCTAATTTTTATATTTTTAGTAGAGATAGGGTTTCGCCATGTTGGTCAGGCTAGTCTCGAACTCCTGACCTCAAGTGATCCACCCACCTCGGCCTTCCAATGTGCTGGAATTACAGGCATGAGCCACTGTGCCTGGTCATCAAATGATATTTCTAAGAAAGCAACCCCCTTGGAGGAAGCTGGTCCCTTAAGGAGGTAGCAGAGGTATGGACTGAGGAGAAAAACCTAAAATGGACAGAGGCTTTCAACTTGGGGCACTATTATCCCACAGAGGTTGAGAGTATTTAGAAACATGGCAATCATTACTTTTCTTGATTGTCACAATGACTATGGAGCACTGTTGTACTCAGCATTGGGAGGGCAGAGATGCTAAGTGCCCTATACTGTGTAGTGCAGTCCTACACAGTGAATAATTGTCCCACCATGTAGACCAATAACTCCCCAACTGAATCATGCTTAGAACATCCCTTGATGCTCAAGGGGGTCTTCAAACTAGTTGAGCCCACAGACCAGAAGCTGGGACCACTGACTGGGCCTTAGGAAACAGGGTATTGGAGCCAGCTTGTCCCTGAGGGATATTCTTAGCTGGACTGAGAGCTCCAAGCCAGCATACACCATGGCTGATTCATCTTTGTACACTGCAGGGCCACCATGGTGTTCACTATACAGCACATGGGTTGGGAACTCCATCTTAAAAGGTGAGTCAGAGTTTGTCTTCCATGGGATGGACTAGCTGGGCAGTGGCTCTAGCATGAGGACAACAAGAGGGCACCTGTCTCGAGGACAACAGGTGCTACAGGGATGAAAGGAGCCCAAAGGCCTGGAGAAGTATATGTCCAAGTGCAACCATCAGCATCCGAGTTAGCGCCTGAAGCATTCAATGCATATTCCCTGGCCCCACTGCCCTCTCTGAGGGTGGGGCTCAGAGATTTGCATTTTAAACAAACTCTTGCCATTTGAGAACCCTAGTGAAACTGCGTCAGGTAATCTGCGACTGGGGAGTGGTTTTGTTAGGATAAAGGGAATTGGGGCTGGTGATGCTCTTTGGCACTATGGCTGAGAAGTTTTCTGGATCAGAAATTTGCATTTTGTGAAAGTCTTTCAAGGCATCTGGGTGTTCTGCTAAGGCATGACAAATAAATTAGAAATTAGATTTCTAGATACATTTTTCTTAACTTTCAAAGACTTTCTTCTGAAAGCAGCAATCAACCTCAGATTATTGTCTGGTGAGAAAGAGGGGTTAATGTAGCCCTAGGGACCAAAGTCGAAAGTTCCAAGGAGCCAGTAGCTGACATGAATGGAATGATCAGTGTGAGCCCAGCACTGTGCTCTGGTCTGACACAAATGGCTTGTTCACGCCTCACACACAGCATCCTCGTGAGGTGAGTACAGTTATTGTCATCCCCATTTTACAGACACTGAAACTGAGGCTTAGAAACGTTATATAGCTCAGCTTTGTTCACACACTAGTAAGCGACTCAACCAGGATTTGAACGTTGGCAGCGAGACTTGCCAAACCAAAAGCCTGGAACACTGCTGGTTTGTATGGCCAAAGTTGTCCAGCATACAGACACTCTGCGTGTAACCTCCTGAGAGGATGAGAGGCTCGCTTCTGTATGCACTGAATTCTTTATGCTTGTTCAGCCCTGCCAATTAGTGAGACTTCCCCTTGCCTCCCTGTCTGTGAGTGGAGGAGAGGCACTAGAATTGGAATGCAAGAGAAGAATCTGTCAGTATCCCCCTCAAAAGGAAATATTTATATAGTTTGGCTTCCAGTGCATGATGTTAGAATTCGTAAGTCTCTACTGCTTCAAAATAATTGGCTTTTAAAATTTAACTGATGGCTCAAGTCACTTAAAACGAGAATCTTTTTGATTGTTTTTTTTCTACTAAGAAGCAAAAAAAAAAAAAAAAAAAAAAAAAAAAAAAAGGGACTCATGCAGCAATGAGAAAAATAGAGTTCCATACTGACTTAAATAGTGGGCCCATCAGAGGAATGAACTGATATTTTATGTACTGTAAAGTTTAGTATTTTCCACTGATGATGAAGAAATGCTGGACATGTCAATTATCAAGAACATAGAGGCTTGTATGATTTTAGACTCCCTTATTCTGCTACTCTGACTGCATCTGTTTTGGGGTGGTCCAGAAAGGAGGCCAGCATCTAAGGGCCTGCAAACGACTCCTGGAAGATTCAGTAACCTCCCTCAGAGAACTGGTTCTGCTGAGGATGCGATTTGTAAAAGTCACCTGGCTTCACTGAATACGTATTCACACAACAGGACAGGTGGGAGCCTAGGGGTGTCAAGTGTTTGCCTATGTTATGTGTCAAAAAGCACCCCAAACCATCAACATCTTCAACTCCCCTGTGCTAGGAACTATGGGAGGCTGAGAAGTGAAGGAAGAACACTTGCTGGACCCTGGGTTGGGAGTGCTCATCAGTCAGTGTCCCAACACAAGGCAACCTTCAGCTACAGAGAGGCACGCATTGCCATAAGTGGGAGGGAGAAAGGAGAGCAGCCTTTACCTGGGAGAATACACATGCCCTGCTTATGCGTTCGTGTGTGTGTGCGTGCGTGCGTGTGTGTGTGTGTATGTGTGTGTGTGTGTGTGTAGAAGTATTAACAGCTATCAATGGGGAAAAAAGAATGCATTAGAAGCCCCTACTAAAAATCTCACCTCCAATTGAACAGCTCCTATTTACAACAGAATTGGGTTTTTTCCTCAAAGATCTGAGGACTCAAAGACTTATAATCCACTCATTCTCCTGTTGCACAACCCCTAAATCTGTGGTTTCAATCCAATCTAGGGTCACATGAAGGTTTACCCTTTGCCAATTTTGAGAGTCTGCAGAGGAAAAAAATACAGACTTTGGGTTGAGTCAAGCCTGGATTCTAGTGTAGACTTCATCAATGCTGACTGTGTGACCTTCAGTAGTACCTGGGTTTCTGCTGTGCCACTGGTAGCCTGGGGAGCTGTTTCTTCCACTTAGGATTGCCATGAAGATTAAACACAGCACACACCATACAGCAGGCACTCAAACCAGGCATCCTCTTTCTCCTCCCTCTCCCGCAAGGCCATTCATTCTGTTAACCCAAGCCAGGCTTAGAACTATTGGCCAAGACTTTTCAGTTAAAATTAAATAAATAAATATACTCCATTCTCCTTAGTGAATAGAACCACTACTTAGTCTAATATTATTCTTTCTTTCTTTTTTTTTTTATCAACAGGTCTTTTTTCTCCTGTCTATCTAAAGTAGGAAAGGCAGGCACAAAAACGCTTTATTCAACCTACGCTGGGAGTTGGATGTAGATCAGAGTCCCAGGCCTAGATGTGTTTTGTTGATCAAGCATCAGCACCAGTCTCTGGTTTGATGAACTGACCAGACCCTGCCCTGCCCCTGCTCCCAACCCCCATGCACATACACAACATGTTTACAAAGCCTGCTGACCCTACGGTCTCTTTGGACAATGAATTTTGTGTCTCTCTAAGAAAGTCGCATTTGGTTTCTCGTCAATGCATAAAGCAAAAATCATCTATAATCAAAATTACTAGTAAGAATCCCTTAAAATGTTCACAAAGTATCCAACAACACTGTCTCGCAAAGAGTCCATGCAGGCATATTTTTCTCCAACTACGGACTGGGTCATTACTTCTTTTGACCATCAGATAAAGAAAGCTTGCTTGTATTTAGGGACCACAAGGCATGAAAAACATACCTGCATCGTGAAAGACTAAAATCATAAACAGAGGCTAAAACTGATTTCAGGCAATTCATGCGTCTTCCACCTCATAGCGTCCTGAGACATATGTACAGAAAATAGCCCATGCCATTTAAGTAGGTAAGTATTTTCCCTCTCTCAATTTTGTCCATGTTTTTTGTTTGTTTGCCTAACTGAACTCACTTACGTTAAATGTCTGCCTCATCAAATTCTAAATCAAGGTTATTTTGTATTGCCTCTTTTCACAAAAATGAAGGATTGACTAATTTTTAAATAAGTGAACAGGGTTACCAAGCAAAGCTGGTAATCTCAGTGCCAAACCTTAATTGAAGACAATGAGAATTGCATAAGCACACCTCAAATGACGCTCTGGCCAGGATAGAGAATGTGTAGCCCTGATAAAGAAGAGAAAGAAAAAACATCAGACTAGATGGAAAATTGCAAAATGGAAGCCTTCTGTGTGCGCAGAAGGGAATACTTCATAATTTTTCTTCCCAGAATTTTGTGGCAGATGGAGAACTTAGAAACCTGTTTTTATCCCCTATTCACAATTAGCAGAATAGTCCTAAGGTACCCTGAATTACATTCGCCACAAGCACCTACTATCTGGTGGGCTCTTTGCTCCCGAGTGCTGGGGAAACAAGGATAAATAAGTCACTTTCTCAGTTCTTAAGGCTCTCACAATCTAGTAGAGGAAAGCAGGAGAGGAAATAATAAATGCACTAAATGCTATGGATATAACAAGATATACTTGGATGGAATGCAAAGGATGAATTCTTGGAAGAGGTTGCCACAGGGTTTTATAGGGGAGGTGATTCCACAGGTTATGTGCTTCCTTGACCCATAGAGAAGTGAGGTGGGCATCTCAGGGAGAGACAGCCTACGAAAACAACCAAGTTTAATTTACCAACCATACAGAATTTTCACTATCTTCAAAAATTATTTAAATAAGTAAATAATATTTCCTATCTATGCCAGTTAGGAGCTATGAACAAAAGCTGGAGAAAGCAAACACCTATGTAATCGATAACTAAAGCACTATAACATGAATCATATTTCTTCTGCCTCCCCTGATATTCTGTGATAAAAGAGTCCATTAACAAAAAACCTCTACAACCCATTACCACATCATCACGTTTTAGCAAGGCCCTTTCAAGATCAATTTTCTAATTACAATGAATTGAGGTTATTTTAAGACTGTTTCTGAAGACTCACTTTATTCCCCTTCCATTATGAGATCCACGTGCTGATATTATTCTATTCTTTCCTTTCCATGAGATGAGAAAACATGAACTCATTTGTTCATCTCAGTGTTACAACATTCGCTTCTCTTACAAAATGCCAAAGTTCAATGAACTCGTCTTCTTTGTGAAATAAATTCCCATTTTGTAAAATAGTAGTAAAAGTCAAACAAATATCTCTGGGCAGCGGTACAGATCTACCCCAATAGCATTATTGTACAACTATCATTTTTGTATTACAGAGCATACTTAAAATGAGAGAGCAGATGGGCAGGAAGCATGCTATTACTCACAAATCATCATGAACTCACATGAACAGACCACTTGTTTGCATTGTCAATAAATCATTGACTGACACTTGATGAACAGAACACAACTAGGTTGTACAATGTTGTGCTGATTCAAAGAGATTCATGCATGGATTAGTCTTGAGAAGACACACATGCCCACTCCATTTCTGGCATATAAACTCAAAGAATAGAAACAGAATGCATTTTGGTCAAGTCACTTTTGAAAAACTGGAATGAGGATGATGTATCTCCTTATTAATTGGGAGATAGCCTGGCAAGCTGCCACATACATGAAGACACACACACACACACACACACAAGAAACAAACCTAGATGCCTGGAAGAAGGACACCACTTCTGTCTCACCCCATTCTAGAGAGGTAATGCAATTCAAATCCCCTAAATTCCCTAAACTACAGTTTTTTAATCTGTTGAATGCCAGTGGCACTACTGATCTCTGAGGATTAAAATGAGGATTAAAGGAAGTGATATGTATGAAGTACTCAGCACACAGGTAGGCAGGAACTCAAGAAAAGCTGGCTCTACTTCTCTTGCCCTTTATGGATTAATTATCCAGTTATTTCTTATAATGTTTGGTCTTTTTGAATGAATAGTATATAATCTTTGAAGGCAGAGACCTTTTTTCCCTTTTGTTTTTAAATTGAAGCTTTACACACTGTAAAGCTGAAAATATAGTTATGGTGGTTTTTTTTTTTCAGTAGCAGTGCTCTAGCCCCATGGAGCTAAATCCTCGCAATCCTGTTTCCATTTGTCCATGACTGTCTCGGGTGTACCTGTCAATGAGTTCTAGCCAATGAGATGAAGGAAAAGTCTGCTGGGGAGATAATGGATTCTCATTCAGTAGATCATGACGCAGCCCAGCAACTCAAAATTCTTAAAAGCACTACAGACAATTCTGATGCTCAGCCAGAGTTGAGAATAGCTTTGCTAGACTGACAACTCTCAGAATTCTTTGATCATTGCCCACTTTGGGCATCCTATGCCCCACCTACTTCTTTCTTTTTTGGAAACTCCAATGTGCATGCCACATTAAAGGGGCTTTGTCACTGAATAGCAGTGAGACTTTTTAATAGAACTAATTAGAGTCCTCAGACTAATTAGAGTCTATGGTAACATACTAACTTGAATTCAGAAAGGCCCTTTATAGCTCACATAGTACATTAGCAAAAGTAAACACTAGTATTTTATGGGCTTGTTCATCACTTATTAAAGCAAGGACTTATATTTTTATCTCAGCTCATAATCTATCAGGAGAACTGTATCTTTGAGAAGGCAGTATTTTGACAACTGCCATACTAGAATACAGTCATGCTGTGTTGAATCAATTATGTCCATTTACAAAAGAAGTGAAAGACTATGTGTTCTCAACTTCAATCACCCCAATAAGAAGACAAGAAGAGGTACTGCCAGACACAATCATTCTCCATTCCCACCCTATTCACACCTACAGGAAATTTTCCTCACAAATATTCACATCTTCATTAGCTTTCTCCTCATTCCCCCTTTTCTTCCAATTATTTAAGTGAACTTTCTTTCCCTTTGTCCCTTTTGCAAGGCAAAAAATGACCCAAGTCATAAACAGAAGTAAGTATAACATATTGAAAATATATTTTCCAGTATAATTATACATAATAAATTACTAGCATCATTATCTTCTAAAACTCTTGAGAGGTCCAACAATCCCTTTGAGAATCACCATAAAATACTTCAGTTGTCCCTTTGGTGCCTGATTAAACACGTTTTTCTCCAAGTACGAACAATATTCATGATACAAAACAAAATTGCATTTTAAATTCAATTTTAGAGTTCTGTTTTATTTCACTGCTAGTTTTGCAAGGTGTCTTGTTTTGTAAATTCTTTGGAAATGTGTACTAATTCAGCTACATTATGTGTTGATCAGATAACTGGCCTAAGAAGGTAAACTCTTTTACATTTAAATTCTAAGCCATCGATCAGCTTAGAGCACAACTCCTCCACAGGCTGGCAACTCTTAGAGAAATATCAAAACCTTCTTTGCTTACTTAAACATGGCATCATTAACAGCAATCATAAGAAAAGAAAAAGGAAACAGTATGCCCAACAGTATGACCTTGTATTTTATATTTTAAACTGTTGAATACAGTCCAAATTTCTCTTCAAAGAATCACTATGCCAATATGTTCAGTTTCTGTGTTCTTTGTTCTCCATTTTAAAGTTTAACTTCCTCATTCCATTCCTTTCCTTGCCTCTAGTTTCAGTAAACAACCTTCCTACCAGCTCTAATCAGTAGTTCATATCTGTACCCCTGGTCACCTGCTCCTCCTGAGTCACCCCTGGTCACCTGTTCTGACCTGACTCACAATTAGTCACCTGTTCCATAACTGTCTTTCCTGCCAAAACTGCTCACTCTGCCACTCTGGCTCATACCCCTGCTCTCTTTAAAATAGCCAGTCGGAATTAGCTTAGACTGTGCAGTCCAACCCTAGCCAATAGGGGAATGACACAGCAGTAGGGGCTACCTGTGTCAGGGATAAGAACCCTGCCTCGTCCCTGATCAGGTGTGCTCTCTGCTCCATCCACGAGATGCACTCTTCTATAGAAGTAAAAATTGACTTGCTGAGAAAATTTATGTTCTAGTGCTATTTCTTTTGCAGCATCGAAAAATTTGCTTCTAACAAAACTAACTACATGGCAGACACAGCTGTTAAATCTCTTAATAGATGAAAATTATGTAAACATTTCTAGATCCCTATTATGGCTCACATACATACATCTGCCTGTTTTTGAATGACCTAATGACTCCATTTAGTAGTTCCAAAAACCAACCAAAGATTGATGAAAACTAAAAGGAACGTAAGGAAACTTAACCAAAGGGTCCATCTGTAGGGAATATTATAGCCTCAAAGATGGAAAGGGTCAAATATGTCATTAGGGCCTCACAATATGCTCTGTGAAAGCAGAACTATCTAATTGTCTCAGCTCCTCACATGATATCCAAGACTTTGGAAAGAAGAAATGACAGTATCAGAAGTTTTGGTCATAAAGGCAGTGGTGGGTGACCAGACATCACTCCTGCCCCCACCCCAGTAGTCTACCAGGGAGCAGAAAGAATACATAAGTGAAGGAGGCAAGAAAGAATTACAGAAACTATTATGATGAGGACTGGGAGGAATAGCTGACATTGTTTTCATGAAGACAGAGGCATGTCATTTACATTCCCACCTTATCCTTCCGCCGGCTAGCAGTGTTGGAAACGCTTGTGGCAGACATACTAAAAAGTATGCTTCAGCTGGGTACAGTGGCCCACACCTGTAATCCTAGGGCTTTGGGAGGCACAAGTGGGAGGATCACTTAAGCCTAGGAGTTTGAGACCAGCCTGGGCAACACAGTGAGACCCTGCATCTACAAAAACACAAAAATTAGGCAGGCATGGTGGTGTGTAGCTGTAGTCCCAGATACTCAAGAGGCTGAGGCAGGAGGATCACCTGAGCTGGGGGAGGTTGAAGCTGCAGTGAGTCGTGATCACACCACTGCCTGGGTGGCAGAGCAAGACCCTGTCTAAAAAAAAAAGTGTGCTTCAAAGGCTTTGAAAGAATATACAAACTGGAGCAAAATACTTCTTTCTCTTTGTTAAGATCACAATGAAAAAAAATTCATCTGTACGTAGCACTCAAACTTCTCTTTATTCCTCTCATCCTCAAACAAACACAAATAATCCTGTTAGGAAATGAACCAGTATCTCTGTTCTATAGACGTTTTCTGAGACCGCTTGGATTTTCCACAGTGACAGGAGAGCTGACTCTCTGCAAGGAAGACAGGTTAAACATGGTGGGCAGCCTGATTGGGAGAAGGTTATTCTGTATCTCCAGCCACAAACTGTCGCTCCATGATCTCCACTGTGGTTTCACCTTCCAACACTAGAGAGGTAACACACCTAGCCCCTCTCTACAATGTAGTCCTTTAAATAACCGAAAGCTGCCTCTGTGACTCCCAATTTATACAGAAAATAAAGATTTGGACAGGCTAAGAACTTGTTTAAGACTCTAGAGTTGTTTAATGTTGGAGCCATGACTGGAGCCCATGTATTCTGGCTCAGGTCCAGGGCTGTTCCTACCCCAACACAAGCCCTGGGATCCTGCAGCTCAAGTCAGAACCACATCCTCCCATG
The DNA here is from genome assembly GCF_001604975.1 of Cebus imitator. Classification (NCBI taxonomy): domain Eukaryota; kingdom Metazoa; phylum Chordata; class Mammalia; order Primates; family Cebidae; genus Cebus; species Cebus imitator. Next base: position 264,273 of record NW_016107625.1, on the reverse strand, counting down.
TGGGTTCAGGGCAGGGTCCCTTTGACCATCTCTAGTTAGATGTGTAGTCATGAGAGGGATTTGGCATGTGGGTTATAAGTGTGTCTGTGTGTGTAGACTTGGGCATATTAGGTAGCTTTGGGCGTATCTGTCCTGCTCAAAATGTGTCCCTTTTCTCTAGTAGTTAATCTGCATCCAGGAGCCACTGTGGAACAATATAGCCTCTGGCCATAGCTGATTGGACGGGAGTGTCTCTGATGTGGCTGGGCCGGTGACCTGAAAACGTATATACTGTGGGACAGCCCTATTTGATTGACCTCATGGACCAGAAAGCAGAGGAGGCCAGGTGGAGGAAGAAATACAGAGGTGGACTGCAGCAAGCAGTTTGGAGATTTCTCAAAGAACTTAAAACAGGGCTACCATTCGACCCAGCAATCCTGTTACTGGGTATCTACTCAAAGGAATACATATCATTCTACCACAAAGACACATGCACTCATATGTTCATTACAGCACTGTTCACAACTGCAAATACATGGAGTCAAGCTAAATGCCTATCAATGGTAGACATCAATGTGGTACATATACACCACGGAATACTACACAGCCATAAAAAATAATGCGATCATGTCCTTTGCAGCAACATAGTTGGAGCTGGAGGCCACTGTCCTAAGTGAACTAATAACACAGGAACAGAAAACCAAACAGAACATGTTCTCATTTATAAATGAGAGCCAAACATTGAGTATACCATGGACAAAAAGAAGGGAACAATAGACACCAGGGCCTACTTGAGGGAAGAGGGTAGAAGAAGGGTAAGTTCAAAAAAGTACCTTCAGGTGCTATGCTTATTACCTGGTGACAAAATAATCTGCACACCAAACCCCCATGACATGCAATTTACCCATAGAAGAAACCCACACATATATCCCTTGAACTTGAAATAAAAGTTGTAAGAAAAAAAGAGAAAGAAATATAGAGGCAAGAGCTGGGAAGAAGAGAAGGAAAGAAAGATGGACGGATGGATGGATGGATGGGAAGATGGGAAGAAAGATGAAAGAGAGAAAAAAATCTAGTCACTTTTTTATGCTTTCCTTAGGCCAGTCATATTTCTGTTTTTGATTATGTGAGGCACCCCTGTGCCCTTGTAACAATTTCCTCCCTTTTTTCTTCAGCTAGCTCATGCTGGTCTCTATGCCTTAGAACCCCAGACTCCTAACTAATACATTTCTCATGTAACATGAAATGATGGGTCTGGTATTATTTTACCCTTCACATCTGATTAGCTGCATGGGCAGCGAATGAATAAAAGAAGGGCACCCAGGTCTCAAAGGAAAAACATTAACTTATGAAAAATTGTTTTTTTTTCCATTAAAAAAATAAAATTCCTTTGGTCCCAAAGTGCTTATTATAAGCAATGGAATCTGAGGCATTTTATGTTTTTGACACAAGAAGATCATTTTACAAAGGTCCCTAAGAGAATGGGCTCCCCATGAGGCAGAGTCATGTCCAGTGGGGAGAGGAAGAGGAAGCAGGGCTGGAGCCTTGGGCAGCACGGGGCAGTCCCTGCTTCATGAAGCCACCCGTCCCTTACTAGTCAGAGGACATAGGGGAAGCAGACTTGGCAATTTGCTGGGATTCTAAACACCCTCCAGCCATCCCAGAATATCTTTTATTTTCCATGATAAAGCCTTGAAGGCAGAACCATGACTTTCTCACCACTATATTCCCACCACTTCAAATATTATCTAACACAGAACAGGTACATAATATTTGTTCAATGAATGCGCAAATGGATACACTGTCGACTCTGAGGAATTCTGAAATGAGGTGGACCCCAGTAGCTCAGTTACGAAGGCTCTATGGTGCTGGTGGTTGGGGGCATTCATTTGACCAGATAATATGAATGTGCATCAGTCAGCCATTCAAAGACAATTATTAAGCACCTATTCTACAGACTGAGACAGCAGAAGGCCTTGCTGTGGGCTGTACCTGGTCCCACCTGGCAGCTCACAGAGCTGGCACCTCCACTGACAGTAATAGAAGTTGGCAGTGGAGCCCATGCCTGGTATGGGGGACAGGGGAGCACCTTCAAAATGACTGGAAATCGAGAAAACTAAAACAGATCCACTTACTAGACTGAAATCAGGATGTTGTGTTATATCTAGAAGTTCCTGGGGGTAGTTGGGTTTCCAGCTGGGACAAGCTTCAGGCAGCAGACTCTAAAGTAAATGAGTTCCAGCTTGCTGCACTAATTGAAATATCCAGGTGGCTTTCATGGCTGCCCCAGGACAGAACAGTAATGAAAACCAGTTCTACAAAGCCACCGGTATATGTTGTGCAAACTGCTGTTCAAAGGAAAAGGTCTGATCCACTGGCCTCTAGTGACTTTCTGGTACGTTCCTCAGGCCCCAGTCAACCCATGGATTCTCCCAGTGACTACAACTGAAGGAGACTTGGGGTTTCTTACGTACTGGGGCACAAGATCTGCTCACAAGCCAGAATTCAGGTGCCAAGGAAGCAGCTAACATCACCAGCCTCTGTGATAAGTCACTCTGAGTGACTGTCTGGAGCTGGTGGCATCTTGAATAAGTGTTGGAGGCAGAAAGCATCTCCTTTTAAGGTTCCAAAAAGCTCTGAGATCTTTTGGGCCTGAACGGTTTCATCTCCTTTGCCCAGGGACCTTAACTAACAGTCGGCAGGAGTAGGGCTGAGACCGAACTAAAACATTGCAATAAACTAACACGATGGACTGAGATGATGGCATCTCAGCTCTACAGCATCTCAGACAGACATACATGAGGGGGCTCGCTGGGTGGATTTCCTCTCCAATTCTCCTTTGAGAAAGTCTTCAGAGTAAATGCGCAACGAGACTGAGGATTCAGGTTACGATTAAAACTTCCATCACATCGGCATGTTTGCTCCCAGGCGGGATAAATTCACTTTCAAAAAGTAGATTTCTAAGAGGTCTAAGTCTAACTAAGTTAGATGTTTTAATTATGCAAGTAATATATGAATCCAACTTTGATATTCAAATTCTAATAATACAGAAAAGATCAAACTTCCTTTTCCCCACCTCCTTTACATAGGTATGTGTAAGTCTGTTTCCTTCATGTCAGTACATACGGATCTATTTTACTATTTGTAACTGCTGCATCCTATTCCATACTCTGGACATACCATATTTAACCATTTTCCTGTTTTCCCATTAAATTATTACCAATTTTTCATGATTACAAACACCTTCTGGGCCTTCTTTCTTTGTGCTCATGTTCTCACTTCCATTTTAACGTTTTAAAAAGCTTCCTTTTTGGTGGGTGGTGATCTCATAACGCCAAACAATCATGACAGTTTATTTCAATCCAGGATTGCTGCTCGTTACGTATGCAGTGGTATGGAGAAAGAAAAAGAGCTTAATACATATAATACACACACACAGAATTAGGTCTGTATTTAAGTGTGTGTGTTTTCATACTCCTGGGTGCTTGGCAGAGCTCCATGACATATGCAGAAGGAGCGGCCACTGAAATGTGTGCCCTTGTATCCTGCGCTTCTGAGGGGCCACTCTTTTCATGATAAGGTAAAAGATATGAATGGAGGTAAAAGATCAAATTGGCCACATCAAAATCTCATCCCTCAACCTGAGAACCTGGAAGAGTTCTTGCTCTTCTCAGGCCTCCCTCCCACCTAAGCAGTGAACGAGACATTATAGAAACTTGGCAAGTCCTTCAGGAATCAAATTGGGTCTTTCAACTTTATTACTTTTTTCCCCTTCATTTCTCATCAGGATTACACGAATGTAAAAGTCTTTGTGAAATTTCCTTTAAGACGATTTCTAAATGTATTCTATGTCTTGAATAAATTTAGTTATGATTGAATAACTCAGAATTAAACTATGTTGGATAGAATATTGTAACCCAATGTCGATTTGCCATCACCTATATTACTCTAAAACAATTTTTCCTATAAGATGCTTTGCAGGAGTTTTCACCTGTGGGGGAAGGAGTCAAATATTTCAGCATTTCTAATGCATCTGTTCACCTCTCACTTCTAAAGCTAAATTTCATTTCTCAAATTGGGGCCCTGCAAAGGATTTTTTAAAAGGAAGGGCGCCTTCCTGTCATTCCTAGTTTCTTCTTTTGAGTGGTTACAAAAATGAACTTGCAACCTACATGGTCATTTCTATGGCAACTGGAAGTTCCAAGTGAAATTCTGAATTTGGAGTTCTCTGAAGAACTAGAAAGAAGAGTGTTGTATCACAGACAACATAAAAGTTTAAGTTTTAATGATATTGCCAGGTCTGTCAATGAAGGTGTTCACTGGTACCTAAGTCTTATTTTGAAAGTACAATGAAATAGTGTCAAAACTACCGGCATGCCTGTAGTCCCAACTACTCAGGAGAAACCCTTAATCCCCAGAGTTTGAGTTCAGCCTGGGCAATTGTGAGACTCCATCTCCAAAAATAAAAAAGGAAACTAACTATACATTGCTTAGCATTTATGAGGCTTTTCCTTAAAGACCAAATTTAGGAGACAGTATGATTAACGAAAAGTTTTTGTTTTTTTTTACCTTATTATCAATACAGATACAGAAAACATCATAAAAACAATGTTTAGCTAAATGAACTTTTATAAGGCAAGCACCTTTGTAACCACCATCCAATTAAAAATAAATAGAACTTGCCAGCCACTTTCAGAAGCTTCTCCATGTACCCCGTGCCAATTTTAATCCTTCTTCTTTCACTCAAAAATAACCACAACTTCAGTTTCCACATTAGTAATACCCATAGCTCCTGTGGTTATAAGATAGTATGATTCAGTCATTTTTTTCACTAAAAGCTTTCTTATATTCAAGGGTTGGCTTGTCAAAAAATATTATGCAGTAAGTAAAGTTTTTGAAAGGCTTATTTATACCTTTTCTATTTCACTTCTACCCACGTATAATAAATACATTCATTAGAGTACAGTATTTTTAAATACCTTGCCTCATTCCAAAAATATGTGCAGGGTTGAACACACGCTAAGAAATTCCCTCCACTAGGAGGCGCTACATCCCTTATGTCCTCAGACAGCTGGGAAGACAGCACTTAATGTAGCTCAGTTATCAATGCGTTTCTTTGAATGAAGTCACAGAGGAACATGTGGGAAATCCACTTAGCGACTTCTTTACCTTGCTGCGTATCACAAAAAGGCTCACTGGTTGCCAGAAGTCCTGGTGAGTGGCAGGTTCCAAGAGTGAACCGATATTTCAACAACGACTTTTCCACTAACAACCTAAGTCCATGAAATTGAGGGAGGGGGCCAAGAACATTTGGAACAGACAAAGGGGCCCTGTTTCCAAGCATAAATAAAATACAGCTGGTTTACAGCTGTGCTACCTTCCTTGCTGCAAGTCAAGTCTCAAAACAGAATGAAACTTTCCACAGTCACCACTGTGATGTTAGGAAATTCTGAGTATCCCTCTGGGCTCCAAGGTGACCAACTATTTACTTTCTGAATTTCGTTTTTCAACCCATATACACTGCAGGGCTTATCAGAGAGACAGATTTCCACTGCAAATTTACACAAGCATAGACAGTCTACTTTTATATGTTTGTTTGTTGTTTGCTTTTGTTTTTCAGATTAAAAAAAAAATCTGAGGAGCCGGGCGTGGTGGCTCAAGCCTGTAATCCCAGCACTGTGGGAGGCCGAGGTGGGTGGATCACGAGGTCAAGATATCGAGACCATCCTGGTCAACATAGTGAAACCCCGTCTTTACTAAAAATACAAAAAATTAGCTGGGCATGGTGGCGCGTGCCTGTAGTCCCAGCGACTCAGGAGGCTGGGGCAGGAGAATTGCCTGAACCCGGG
>NW_016107625.1:228171-258369 GCF_001604975.1 Cebus imitator | reverse complement strand
AAAAAAAAAAAATAAAAGAAAATAAAAATAATAAAAAATAAAATAAAATAAAAATAAAAAAAAAATCTGAGGAGTGGAGCTATGAAGACATATGAACTCTTTAATTACAGGGGTTTGATTTTTTTAGATTAGACGTGCTACTCTTCTGATTCACAGCTATGTGCATTTCCCTGGTCTGATAATTAGCATACCAGGCAGGCTCAGATACCCAGCATGTATAACAGATAGTAGGACATCATGCATATGCAGGTACTCCTAGCTCAAAACTGGCCTCAGATCAGACCAAAAGGCCAGCAACTGTGTCCAAGTAACAACTCAACATCCACAAAGTGTCAGCTGGAATGTTTTCACATTTTAAGTGGCCACAGCAATCTAGACATTAACCAACAGACTTATAAGAATAGCTTGTATTGATTAAAGAAGCGTTGTAGTACATATCATTTGATTCCTATCATTTTATGTGCCTAAGATTTATTCCTGAAAATACTGATTCATCGATTAGAAAACTCAGTAGGGGTGAATAAATCTGGTTGAATAAAGCTGAAAATAGACTATATCCTATAGTTTTTTTAAAAAAAAATTAGAAAAGTATTGGTACCACCTCCAGGCAAACTGGTAGTTGTCTGTTCCATTTCAGACTCAATGAATATGGACTCTTAAGCCAGATGGCATTAGGATCAGGAAGTGGGTTTGGCAATTTTCTTACTCCCTCATGTCGTTTCTAGACCATGACTCCTCTGCCCTCAGGGAAAAAGTCTCATCTGTTCCCTTGTTCTCTCTCTCCTTAACTCTGTCCCCAACTGATCTTCTGGTCACTTCCGTACATACACTGATGACTTCATTCTTTGGCTCCCAGAAGCCACATGAAATCCCACCATCATCCGGGGTGACTTCAGTGTTTGTGTTCGTGACTCATTCAACCCTATTCCCACAGTTTCCTGACAACCTCAACTCTGATGACCTTGATCTTCATTCTCCTCAAACATCTGTACTCAGGGCTGAAATCTGGACTCATCACTGAATGTGGAACCGCTCAGGAGCAATGGCTCAGACTCCAACCACAGCCTCACCTCGTTCCCTCTTTCACTGGCTTGTCCTCATACATCAGTTCTTGGGTCTTTTCAAGTCTTCAAATTGCCAGCTTCCTCTATTTTATCTCAGTTCATCATAGCCCTCCTGTCTTCATTTTTATGTCTTTTCACCTAAGATCATGTGAACAATTCATTCCAATCACTGCACTGTCTTTCTATATCCTCAGCAACCTTGCCTCCTCATCCTTTGGCTATGCCCAGGTATCTGGCAAAAATCCCAAATCAGGCCTAAGCACATTCTCATTTCCCAAGATCAAACACCTACATAGGGTGCCCCACAATCAAGGAGAATGACACTACAAATCTGTGGTCTCCAACATTATCTGAGCTCTCAACATTGTCCAGGGATCTTTGTAAGTGTTCCTTGTCAACTGTCTAGCTTCAGTAAAACATACTTCCTCCTAAGAACAAGCCCATGCTTAGCATAAATAGAAAATCAATATCTTTGTTTGTACATAAAACGACTAATAACCAGTACCTTGAATTCCATCATGCCCTGACCTCTCAGGGACCCCATACCATCATTTATCCTCCACTCACCTGCATCTCACCTCTTTCTCTATTTTCCCCTAACTCTTTCAGCGAAGAATTTAGACTTCCTCTTCTTAAAACAAATCCATGCAAATCCTATGCCCTCACTAGCTAAGTCTTACTTCTCTTCTTTCCTTCACAGCCACACCTCTTAGAGAGACAAAGCCTTCATTCAATCCCCCGATTTCCTCTCAGCTCAACTCCACACTCCACAGCCTTACTAAACCTATTTCCATTCTTGTGAGGGCTACCAGTCACCTTCCAGTTGGTATGTTCAATGGACACTTTTTAGAACGTGTGCCATTGCCTGTATGCAGCATTTGGCACCATGCACACTCCCTTCTTCCTGGAAAGTTCTTTCCTCTTCTTCCCACCCCCCTGTTTCTGCCTGCCCTGACTCCCCTCCTGCTTCCCTGGCTGCCCTCAGCACAGTGAGTCACCAGATTGACCTTACACTTTGCATTCTCTCCCTGGACAGCCTCATTCGCATCCATGGCTAAAGTTCAATGCAGCTTTTCTGAAGTCCCCAAGCCAGATCTCCTTCCTGAGTTCCATATCTGCATGTTTTTTCCTATTAGGCATCTCACATTTATATTCCAAAGGTATTATGATATCAGCATGCCCAAAATAGTAAACTCATCACATTTATCCAAAATATGTCTCTCTTTCCATGTTCAACATCAGTCATACCCTCGTCTATGCTAGAAACACGGCTGTCAACTTTATTTCTCCATACATCTCACCCTTTACTCAGTTACCAAGTTCCAGCATTTTCAACTGCATATCTGTCACATCCATGCCTTCTTCACCATCTTCACAACCACTATCTCACATCAGGTTGTCCCTATTTCATCCTTGGATCAGTATTAGGATAGTCACCTCTGAGTGGTCTTACTGCACACTCTCCATCCCTCCTAATTCAAAGTACTTCATATAGTAAAGTGGAGTACGCTCTCAAAAATGCATATCCAACTAGATCACTTCCTGAGAGATTCCCATGACACAGAGGATAAAATCCAAACTCTACCTAAAATGACATACAAGACAGTACATCTTTCCATCATCCTTTCTCATCATTCTCACCATTATCTCAAATCCTCCAATCCATTGACAGGGAACTACTTATGCAGTAATATACCTTAATGGTTGAGATGAGTCTTGGTGTCAGATATACATGTGTTCAGAATCAGATTGCCACTTACTGGTTTGTGATCGTGGACAAGTTACTTCTGAGAACACCATATGCGTCTCTCTCGGAGTATTTATTGTCCCACACCACCTTCTAAATCCTCTGTACTAGCCCATCTTTTCCGCTACACTGTCCTTGAATTCCTAGCACTTATTAGGCCATCAACACTTATTCTGCATATGAGTGAATGAGGAGAATGAATGGATTCGTCCAGTGACAGGAATCTCATTTCGAGGTCTAAATATTGCATCTTTGCATCTGTCTGTTACAGAGTTCTTCAGATTGATCATCCAGATTCTTAGAATCCTGCCACAGTCATGCTCAGGCTCATATAGAGTGTCTAGCCCTACACTTTGACGTCTGTAGTTTTTCCTCAGGTGAAAAATGTATCATTGATACTTGTGCATTAAGTATATATTTAAGTGAACATCTGTTTCATTTCCATGAATCTACCGATAAGAAAGTATAGCACTGTAATAGAGCCATGCAGACATTAGATGATGGTACAAGTGTGCACTATGTGTCCTCTTTTGTGTGGCATTTGCTTACCTACCATGTCCCAGTGTGAAACTGGGAGCTTCATTGTCCTCAAGGGCATTCCAGCCCCCATTGCAAAGGGTAGTGGGAACTGGAGAATGAGTCAAGTCAGCTCAGCAGTGGTATTTGCACACATCCAAAGAGCCGAAGTTAGGGTCAAAGTCAACTGCAGGGCCAGGAGTTCAGAATGTGGGAGTGCTAAGTGCCAAAACAGTGGATTGGGAACCAGCAAGAAGGATGCCAGGGGACCATCATGAACCATCCTGTGGTCACCACAGCTGACTATGAGCAGTTAGGGTGCAGGCCATGGTGTGTTACACTGCCGTGTAGACTCTACATAGGAAAGATGAGTAGAGTTGGGTTCCTGGTTCTACCTGGGGGTTATGGGCTTCTTGAAAAGTCCAGGACAGACTAGACAAGTTAGGCTCTTAGTTCTTCCTAGGAGTTACGGGCTTCTTGAGAAGTCTAGCATGACTGGGAGCAGCTCCCACAGTTCTGGGCCAGTCTAAATGCAGGCCCTAAACCTGCAGCACAGGAAAAGAGGCATCGAGGCTCTACTTCAGGACCCATGCTCTGGGACTTCCAAGTCAAGGCCCATAACAAGCCTATCTTCCTACCATTTCTCATCCCTACCTCCTGAAAGGGAGGGCAGAAAATGGGAAAAATGCTTAGCTCATGGTGTTAGACATTAGAAAGCAGACACTTCAGCAAAAAGCCAAGCATTTATTAACCAAGAGATGAACAACGCAACCAGAGGCTGTTACAGATTGTTGGCAACGGGAGTTTAAATCTGATCACTTATTCTATAGATGTGATTTACACATCTCACTGGCTTCTGAATTAAAGGAGTCCCAATTCATTACAGCAAGCTGAGAAATGGGCAATCTTTTAATGTTGTGTAGCTCTCTTAGCTCTTGACAAATCAAACCTCGGTAGCCACACAGTGGTCTTCCTTTCACTTCCTGTGGGAAAACTGGGGTAATCTAGGTCATTGATAGTCTGCCACTTGATTTACAGCAATGACCAATTTCCAACTTGGCTTTATCTGATCTGCCCTGGAAAATGTTTTCAGCTGCTACGGGCAGTCTTGTTAAATTGTGCAGACCTGCAATCATTTTTAAAAATCACTCAACCATCAAAGATTTGATTTGGTCTGCTTAATCTGTGCTGACCTCACTTCATTTTGCAAGGCCAGGCCTCTGTATCCCAACCTACTGCCGAAGGCGTCCAGCTGCGTCCTGTATTGCATTTTCCCAAGCACTTCCCTATCTCTTATCTTATGCTACTGAGAGAAGAGGTACTGCCACTTCCGTATCAAGAGTGAGGTGACTCAAACATGGGAAGACCACAGAGCAAGGCAGTGATGTTGCTGGATTAGAATCAGGACTCATGGCCTGGTATAGTCTCATGCCACCTTACAACACCGATGCAACATGTGCACCTGCCCTAGGGAAGAAAAGAGCTGGCAAGGCCAAGAGAAGGACCTGCAGTTTCCATTCGCACTGTCCTGATTTATGTTAAGTCTAGACAATGAGGTGAGGGATGAAATAAACGTGGATTTTACCAAAGTGAAATAAACGGTATGCTGGCATTTGGGCCTTTCATCTGTGCTGTGGGAAGAGAGCAGATGTTCCTCATCAGCCCCGCCTTGCTTCTGCCCCTGCCTTTCCCAAATCGTGTTGCTGGATGGGTCAGTGCCCCCACTCTCAGGCTCACTCTGATCCAATGCCTGAGCCAGCCCAGACTGTGGTGTGAAGAGTCTGCCCAGCAAACATACCAGCCCAGGTTCTTCCCTTTCTCCTGGGCTGCTTCTGCTGCCTCTCCAATCCCATAAAAACCCTGGCCCCCAGATCCACAACTACCAACTCAGGAGGAAGGCTTGGGGTTGCATGCTGTGCTGTCCCTCGTTTGTGGTTCTGTCTGTATGCTGCTTCCTCCCTGCTCCCTTCTCAGAGGAGTGTTTACCCATGGCAAGATGTCCCCAATTCCCGCCACTTCTCCTTTCCTTGACTGGACAGATCCTGGCTTCAGATGGCCAGCTGCCCTCTTCCTGTCTCCCTTTTGGCAGTTTCTGCCCCTATGACCAGACACCCCATAGGTCAACAGTTCTATTTCTGTGACCGAGACTGTGGCTTTGTTGGCCAGTGGTACCAGCTGCATATTTAAGTCCAGCCTTTGGGGTTGGGCCAGTGACCCCTGGTTCACATGTGGTCTCCATGCCCCTTCTGCCATCTTCACTGGGATTCATCTACAGTGCCTTACATTTTGTTTCTTTCAGGTATACCATGACTTGCTTTAAGAAAATGCAATATACCTGGGTGCAGTGACTCATGCCTATAATCTCAGCTATTTGGGAGGCTGAGGCAGGAGGATGGCTTGAGGCCAGGAATTTGAGACCAACTTCAGCAACACAGCAAGGCAGTGGCCTCTAAAATGTTATTTTTAAAATTAGCCAGGCATGGTGGCACACACCTGCAGTCACAGCTACTTAGTTGGCTGAGGCAGGAGGATTGCTTGAGCCCAGGAGTTCAAGGCTGCAGTGAGCTATGATCATGGCACTGCATTTCGGCCTGGGCAACAGAGTAAGACTCCAACTCCAAAAACATAAAGAAAAAGAATAGAATATAAACAGCAACACCAGCAGATAACTATTACTATTATATAGGATATTTAACATATAAAAATGTACTATAGCTTTTAACATATTAACTTTCCACCATGCATTAGAAATGTGACTGAATTTATAACAAATAATCCAGTTTGTTAAATAAAGCAAGCGCTCTTTTTACCACACCTTCACTGCCCCACACCCACTTCATGCCTTCATGTCCCTCTCTGACCAGCTTTCAGATTCTATGATCAATAACCATCATCATACTATGGTCCACACCCTCAACTCCCTTGCACCCGTCTCTCTCATACTCAACTTGCAAAAGCCCAACTCAGATTACATTCACTACTTTGCCTACCAGTACCTGCAAATGTAGAGTTGAAAACACTGAAGACACACCCAAGACCTGATTTCTACTGTCTGCTCTTATTTAAATTCAAGATCCCTAACCACAGAGGTGTCCAGAAACCTGACTGCATTGCCTTAAACCAATTACTCCTGAACTGTCCAAGAGGATTATTTTACACCTTCTCTTCCTTCCTCAAATTTCTAATACCTCCTCCCTCTTCCTTCCTGCCAGCTGATGACCTTGCTTCTCATTTCACTGAGAAAATGGAAGCAGTCAGAAGGTTCATCCACAGGACCAGCCACCACAGGCTCCCGCACACCTGCACTCGTCCTGTGGGCTCCACTGTCACTCCTGCACAAGAACAGCCTCTCAGTTTGTGCACTCAGTGCCTTCCTCACTTCCCAGCTCAAGCCCTTCCTTCCAGCAGTTGTCTCATCTCTCTCTTCCCTCATCAACGTTTCCCAGGCTCTACATCATTCTCTGCAGCCCTCAAACACACTGTCATATCTCTAAACGTATCCCCTTCCAAGCCCACACTCTTCCTCTTCTACAACTCTGTTTTTCTCCTTCCCTTTACAGCAAAACTCTTTGAAGAAATCAACACTCCTGCTGCCTCCTCTCATCTCACTCTCACTTAAATCCAAACCTCCCAGTGTCTGCCTCCACCTGTCCATCTAAGCAGCTCCAGTCCACGGCACCAGTAGCCTCCTTGCTACTAAATCCAGTGGATAATCCCATGGCCTCAGGTTTCTTGGCATGTCAGCAGCATTTCATAAGGATGGTCACTCTCCCTTTCTAGAAATGCTTTCTTAAATTCCAGGTCCCCACTTCTCTTAGTCCTCTCATAATTCACTGGCCAGCCCTTCTTATTTTCATTTGCTAGTGCCTCATCACCTCCTATAACAGTCCAGAGCTCCATCCTCGGACCTCTTCTCTATCGACTTTAACTCGCATGGTGATTTCATCCAAACTCCTAGCTTGAAATGCCATCCACACATTGATGATTCCTAACTTTACACAGCCAGTCCAGACCTTATCTTCTTCCATGAAAACAAAAACAAAACCCTTAAGCTGTTATTTCCCAGGTTTTCGGATACTTGCAGCCAAATGTACTCCTAAAAAACAATTACATAGCCAATTAAAATTATGTTTATGAAGAGTTTATAACAGCATGAGAAATTATTTATGAAAATGTTAAATGAAAAAAGCTTGATGCAAAATTTGTATAGAGTATAACTACAAATATATACAATCAATGCCAAAAAAATTTGCCACACGTTTGGTGATGAGATAACAGGCATTTTGCCTTCTTTAAAAATGTTAACATACCGATTAAGTGTAAGGCCCCATGCCGGGCACATTTAAGTTATTTCATTTTTTCCACTGTTTTGTATATTTCACTTTTTTATTTGCAATAAAGAAAATATTATTAAAAATTAAAAATCCTTTATCCTGAAACATCTAAAGGAAAAATCAACCAATTATGATTTTGGTAAAGCCCACAGAAGTAAAATTTGCCAGTCTTCTTTACCCTGCCATCATTAGCATTCTGATTTGTCAGCTAACCAGAAAAATGTGTATGTAATAGAAGACTGTCAGGAAACTGACAAATTAACTTCAACTACCAAAAAGCCAAATGACAGCTGCTTGATTTCATTACTACTGCAGAAAGAATGTCGAAAAATGAAGGAAAAACAACCAACCTCTATGATTTCAGCATTACAAGGGAGGGCTGCTTATTTGCCATAGAAATAATATTTTGGAGGAAGAAGCTATTAAAATGCAGATCCATTCAAACCCAGACTGAGATTATAGCTTAGAGTTAATTAAAAGAACCCCAATTGCGTGCAAATTGAATTTTAAAATATAACTCATGTATGTAGATGATATTGTTTCTGACCCACCAAGATGCCACACTATCTTATTGCCTCAATGCCATGCTCCGTTTTTGTGAAAGAAATTGCAGGAGGTGGCAATGTGTTTTCTCCAGTGATGAGGTGACACAGACAAAACAACATCCAGGCAGGTGATGGTCTCGGCTTAACTCAGGATAAAGCATGAAACTTGGCTGCATCCTGAAGCTGAAGGCCCTTGGGGAATACAAGTGGTTTTGGCAAGGGCAGTGCTACCACCGGACCATTCGATTCAGCTGTCAGAGCCTGACTGGGAGTTATCTTTCTCTGGAGTTGCCTGGGAGAAGGTGGGGGACTTTCAGGATGGCCAAAATAGCTGTTAAGTGGCAGTCTTCGATTTTCTTTGGACTCTCTAGCCTGGAACATAGCCAAGGGGCTCCTAAGCTCCTAGGAGTATATTTACAGCCACTGCCTTTGTTTAGATGGCAGTTAACCTCATCTGCTCCGTTAACTCTGAAGGAGCCCATACCTGTCAAATGCAGACACTAGGAATTCCAAGCAACTGTCTCTACCTTGTCTTCCCATAGTGTCTACTAGGGTAGAGAGGAGTAGGTGAAAGAGGATTGGTACTATAGTGCCAGCTCCTTTGTGTTGATGCTAACTTGCCTTCCTGCCTCCTGCAGCCGGTTCCCTCAGGAGCCACATCAGGTTGTCAGGCTGATGAGAACTGACCAGGACATATTTCCTACAGAGCTCTTGAAGCTTTCTAGGTCTCTGATCACTACTTGCAAAATCACCAGCATCTCAGGAGGGAAAGTAAATGTGTCTCCAAGGTAGATCTCTTTCCAGCTTAGATCTTAGATGATCTTGAGGCCTCCTAGCTTGGATAACACACACCCAGAAATGAGGCTCCATGAGACAAATTCAACGAGAGGGTGTGCTGTTCAACAGGTGGTGCCGACCCTGGCTAACAGCATTTTGATTCAGTCAAGCAAAACCTACCAGATCCAAGTGCCAACACACGGCCGTCTCCTATGAACACTATTAAGGACTTCATGAAGCTAGTAAAAGGATTTGTGAAAAATTCACAGTGACAATTACTAGATTTCCTTAATTCTAAGATATGCTATTGTGTTTCTTCTCACATGTTACTGAAATAGCAATGCATCTTACAGTTAATGTGTACATTATAATGTGTTAGTGTTTCTTTTTTTTTCCTGAAAACATGTTCTTGGAAATAAATACATAAGCAAGCAAGCAAACAAACACAGACTATTCTGATTCTATTTTCTTCCTATTCTGGAACTTGAAAACATCCTTAATAATAATGAACTGATGAGGCTAAGAGACTGGCTCCTGTGATTAAAAAAAAAAAGACCTGGATTCCTACCTTTCCTGATCCGTGCACAGTAGTTTGCGCTGAAATGCCTGCTTTTGCATCAGGGATCCTTCACTAACAATCTGTGTAGCAGAGAAGGCTAATGATCCACCTAAATTTGCGCTCTTTCTCCCATAGGATGGAGGCACCCCTGGAAAGCATCCACCCAGCCAGGCATCATGTTTTCTAGCCTTCTAGGTGGGATCATATGAATAGTTCTCCAGATCATGAGAGGAATAATGTGAGTCACTTCCTGATCAAGGCAGTTAAGAAGTAAGTGTACCTCTTCATCCTCTCTCCTTTGACAGGCTGGAGGCAAAGGATTCTGAGGCCTTGGGAGATAGCAGAGTTGTAAATGGTAGAAACCACATCAAGGAAAGCTGTCCACTGGCAAGAAATACCTGTATTAGACTGTTCAATTGCTGAAAGTATGGGGGTTTATTTATGCTCTAAATTACATTTTTCCCCTATATAATTTCAACACAGCAAAGCTCTGGTGTCTAGGACTTGGGGGGGTGGGGTATGGCAACCCACTGATGGCTACATAATTTGCAGGGTCCAGGGCAAAATGAAAATGCAGGGCCCCTGGTCCAAAAGTTATTAAGAATTTCAATATGGCTATGGAGCATTTAACAAAGTGGGGAGCCTATGTGACTTCAGAGATCACCTGTTGATGACATCAGCCCTGCTCTGACCTGCATACCCAGTGTCATGTTAGTTATACAGTGTTATTTTAACTGCGTCAATCTCATTTCAGATGGCCAGAAGAGGCTAAAGTTAAGATTAGGATTATTACCATGCATTTTAGAGAAACACACTCCAAGCCTTCTTGCTCCCTCCCACAGTGAGAATATATGGAGTATATTTGTATACACTGACCCTCTAAATCAGCATTTTGACTGACGAGTGTTGTTCATTCGGGGTGTTCATTGGCATTTTGTGTCCAGCTGGTTAGCCATAAATGACCCATTTATCAGGAACTTGATCTGGTTGATTCTGGGGGATCACCCCTCTCCGTGGTCCCTCTCATTAGTCCTGGAAAAGGCTTTGTGAGATTAAAAGCTGCTCACTGGTCTGACTTCTTGCCATGATGCCCATATTTATCCCTTTCCTGCAGGTCAAGTACCACTGTAGGTCAACTCAGTAACCCTAACATCATACAAGGAGTATGTAAATAGATGCAGTTCCCAACACACACACACACACACACACACACACACACACACACACACACACACGAATGCACGCACATTCTCCACATCAACACCTGGACAGCTGGTCCAGCTCTGGCCTGGGCTCTGGCCTCGGCATTCTGATAATCGCTTTCAGAATGACCCATCCCATTCCCAAGTCCTGGAGTCCTGGCCCTAAAGCCCTGGCCTGTGGCTAAGGTACACACTCCATGCTAACAGACCACCAGCGACTGCTGGCCTGAGCTTGCTTTTTTTTTTTGAAAGTAAAACAAAAAGTTTTAATTTTATTGACCATACCTGTGTTGGTGATACACCTGCACTACTTTCCATACGTTGTAACTATCTAACTCCTCCATTTCAGCTCAATCATCTGGAATCGTGAAGAAATCATGATCACCTCCACCTTTCTAAGCAATACATTTCTATTACTATTTCTTGATGTTTCAGTTTTAGATATTGTCCATGGATTTCTTCCTGGACTGATTTATACCTCATCCTCCTGCATGGCTGGGTTCTAGGTTCTCCCCTCACTACCATCCTGGGGGTATATTCCACATTCTCTTATCTGAGTTTGCTTTTAAGGAACTCCTTTCTCCCTGGAGGGACCCACAGCCCCACGTGGTGCTATACTTTTAGGACAAGAGGCCTGTAGGCTGAGCTGAAACATTTCACAGCAACTGAAGGTGTGTATGCAACCCCCAAATCTATCCCATCATCTTGCTTCTTTAGCCTTCCCACCACATCTCCCAACCCCACCTCACCAACCAGCTGTAATTAACCAGACTGGGCTAACTGAAACCTTTACTGCTATACAGCTTGAGCTCTTCAGGCTGATTCCCCATCTCTCACTCATCACCACCACAATGGCACATAAGCCAGTTGCCTGTATCAAGGCTTTGAGTCCTAAGATGTCATTCTTCTCTCCAAGGCAGTTAGGATCCTCTATTAAAGCATGCAGAGTTTCCAGTGACTATAAAAGGAAATTGAATACTCCATTTCTTACAAGTGATTAAGCAATAAAAGATTATAAATACATCTGTAGAAATAAACAACAAACCTCTACAGATTTAAAGATTTTACTTTGAGTAAATACAGAGAAAGATAAAGCTAAGATGGCAAATAGACACTACTTCAAGTACTACCATTGCTCAGTTGGGAGGAGTGGCTACCTGTAGCATTGTGTTGAAAAGGATCCTGAGGTCAAATCTGAGCTAAGCAAGAAATAATTCCATGATCAATTAGTGACACACAGGAACAAAGAGTGGCGATATGTGAGCCTCTTAATTGCCAAACCTGGAGGGGTCACTTGCATGGGTTTAGAGCCAGACAGATCTGAGTTTGAATCTGGACTCAGCTACCTGGTCTTGGGCTAATGTTAAACCTCCTCAAGTTAACAGTTCCTTTCCTGTTAAAACAGTGATATGAATTCCTCTAATAGAGTATCACTGTTTCCATTAAATGCGTTAGTATTTGCAAAACACTTACCATAACATAGTATATATTAAGTGCCAAATCACAGAAGCTCTTACAATACTAGTTCTTTGGCCCCAAAATTAGTTCTCAAATATAAATGCCTTGAAATATGCTCCACTGATTTAAAAGTGTATTTGTGTTGATCTCTATTCTCTTTCAAATCAGTAAGCCTTGTACTGGCACGTGGGAGGTGCTGGATAACAATCAGGTGATAAACGCAGCATTTCTGCCCTGCAATCTCTCCACCAACATCACACTCTGTATGGCAGACAATGGAGAATCTGAGTGGCTCTGACTGAATTCTTAGCTTTTCCTAAAAATAAGCTTATAGCCTGAGTCACCCCTTTCTTCTCAGGCTCCTCTGAAAGTTGAACAGGATGTCACAAAGGCCAGAAATAGCCTCCGCATTCCAACTCGAAATTGGTTCTCCATCAGCTCTAAGACTTTCAGCTGAAGCTGGGGAGGATGCTGCTTCTGGGTTTCAGTATACAGAGAATGTCTTAAATGGTTAAAAAATGAATGGTAGCCAGCGTAGTGGCTCACACCTCCCAGCACTTTGGGAGACTGAGGCAGGTGTATTGCTTGAGCCCAGGAGTTCCAGGCCAGGCTGGGAACATGGCAAAACCCCATTTCTACAAAAAATATAGAAAAATTAGCCAGGTATGGTGTTGCATGCCTATAGTCTCAGCTACCTTGGAGGCTGAAATAGGAGGATCACTTGAGCACAGGAGGTCAAGACTGCAGTGAGCCATGATCGTGCCACTGCACTCCAGCCTGGGTGACAGTGAGACTCCTGTCTCAAAAATAAGCACCCCAAAACTAAAGGGGATCCCTCTATGAAAATAATGGAGAGCCACTGAGAAGCCTTCAGGATATACCAGCACTGGCAGGGATGGGCACTCAGGAACCTGGAGCAGCTCCCTGCCTCATCCTGCCTCCACTCTGCCACCGCAGCAGTCTCTAATAAACCACAGGTCTTCAGTGGCTCTCAGCAGCTCACAGATCACATCTTTGCCCCACCTGGAACGCCTGGTCTTCTGTGATCCAGCACTCCCTCCCCATCAGCCTTACTTCTGAACATCCGTGAGCCACACTGAGCTTCATATCACAAACCTCATCACTTCGCCCATGCTCCTCCTTTGACCTACACATTAATTTAGAATCCTCTGGGATTAGCCACCCTCACCAGACCTAAGCTGCTTTTTGCCCTCTTGGGGAGGTTAGGAGGGGCTGGGATTGGGTTCTGGAGCACAGCAAGGGGATCCCTGAGTCTTTGAGACTGCACAACAGTCATCTGGTGGGGGGGAGATGGAGGGCAGCAGGGCAGGCAGCTTGGAGCAGCGGAAAGAGAGCTGGCGTAGAGACATGGATGATGTGGGCTCTGGCCACAGCCTGAATGAGCTTGAACAAATTACTCAGCTGAGCTTCTGTTTTCTCTGAAACAAAATGCAGAAAATAATACCTTTCCTGCTCCTTGATGCACAAACACAATGATAGAAGGAGATAATTCTGTAAACTCTAAATAGCTGTGAACACATGAGGAATATTTTATTTATTATCAATGGGGAGTAGTGAGACAACACTGGGTCCTGAGCAAAAACACAGACAGGACTGGGGCAGCTCAGTGGACATTTTGAACTCCTGTGATGTGGTTTACAGCTTTGCCAAATGTTTTTAACTGGCTGGGTGAGGGAATGTTTACTACCCATTACACCTTAGTGTGAAAGGTGGTTCTGCACCTTTCCTCCAAACTGACACAAGAACAGAAAATCAAACACCGCATATTCTCACTCATAGGTGGGTGTTGAACAATGAGAACACATGGACACAAGGAGGGGAGCACTACACACTGGGGTCTGTCGAGGGGAAATAGGGGAGGGACAGTAGGGGGTGGGGAGTTGGGGAGAGATAGCATGGGGAGAAATGCCAGATATAGGTGAAGGGGAGGAAGGCAGCAAATCACACTGCCATGTGTGTACCTATGCAACAATCTTGCATGTTCTTCACATGTACCCCAAAACCTAAAATGCAATAAATAAATAAATAAATAAATAAAGGCTTTGACTGGAGACAGAGCATTATGGGATACGTGAGTATGCAGGCAAGGAAGAGGTTTCAGCCATTAACGGCAAAGGGCATCCACTGTTTACAGGGCCCTTAGCCATTTCCCCTGGGACATGATTTCTACTGCCATAGCCAGAAG
Source organism: Cebus imitator (assembly GCF_001604975.1). Taxonomy (NCBI): domain Eukaryota; kingdom Metazoa; phylum Chordata; class Mammalia; order Primates; family Cebidae; genus Cebus; species Cebus imitator. Next base: position 243,961 of record NW_016107625.1, on the reverse strand, counting down.
TAGAGTAGGGTACCCTTGGCCATCACTGTGAGATGCAGGTATCATCTGACAGCATGCAGGGACCCTGTCCCCAAAAAGATACATTGAAGTCCTAACTCCCAGTAAACCTCAGGATATGTCTGAGACAGGGTCCTTTCGGAAGTCATCCACTTATGTCATTAGGGTAGGCCCTGTTCCAATATGATTGGTGTCCTTATGAAAGGGGAAATTTGGACATATAGGTAGACATATGTAGAAGGAGGAGGATGTGAAGAGACACAGGGAGAAGTTGGCCACCCCCATGTTAAGGAGAGAGGCCTAGAACAGATCTTTCCCTCACAGCCCTCAGAAGAAACCAATCTAGCTGGATATCTTGGTTTCAGGCTTCTAGCCTCCAGAACTGTCAGATGATATACTTTTTGTTGTTTAAGCCATCCAATTTGTGGCACATGATTATAATAGCCTTGGAAAACTAATACAGAGCCTTTATAACAATCCAGGGGAAAAAAGAACTAGGGAAGCCACAACGGTCCAAATTAGGAAGAACACTGATGTGTTTATTTGGTTAAAGCCACAGATGCTAACCCAACTCTGGACATTTTGAGACCTGATAGCCTTACTGCCCAAAGAGAACTAAACTAGAGATGGCCAGTTTCTGTTTGTTTACTATGAAATTCAGAGCAATAATGAATCTGCAGGCCATCTGCTTCCCACACACGCCCCTTCCCTGGTGGCTCACAGTCAAGGTGTCCAGTGGGGAGGGTGATGGCTTCTGCAGAGCTGCTTGGAGTCAGTGCGTGTGGTGGGTGATGGCTTGTAAAGGTCCTAGCAGTCCCACTGATCACTGCTGATTCTGAGTTCAGAACCAGGAAGGGATCTTACTCTGTAGGCTTCCAGGAACTGGGCAAACCAAACTGCAGGTTCATGCTCTAGCTGGAAATTGTGGATGCTTTCCACGTGGAGGGGAGACATCAAGAGTGAACTGATCTCAGACACAGTCCAAGCATCCAAGAAGAGCACCTGATGAAAAAGTGAGGTTGGCAAAGCAACTGTTTCAATTCAAAAAGCATTAAGTGAGTAACTGTGATGTGCCAACTTCCCTCTCTCCTCTGAAGCTAAGGGTAACCCCAAGCTGGGCCTGGAAGCTTCTCTTCCCTTGCTAAGCTGAGTGAGAACTTAGATAGGGGCTAAAGGACACAACCCAGGTAGGAGAAACGGAAAGTGAATGCAGAAGAAAGAACCTAGAGAAATTCGCAAGGGAAGAGCCCCAAGAAGGTGGCAGAGGCAGCATCAGGCAAGGGAAAGGAGGAAGCCATCAGAGCAGGGGCCTGGTTACAAAAGAAAGAAGAGAGAATTCAGGGTGTTTAGGGATAAGAAAGAATTTAGGGTACCCAGCTACTGGTTATTTTCACCACCCACTAGCTAATATTTAGTACCGCCTTCAGTTATAAATGTAAACACAAGCCCCAGGTAGATCATTAGTACCCATGTGATGTGGTTTGGCTCTGTGTCCCCACCCAGATCTCATCTTGAATAACAATCCCCACAATCCCCATCACGGCAGGACCTGGTGGGAGCTGATTAGATCATAGGGCCAGTTTCCCCCATGCTGTTCTCATGATAGTGAGTTCCCTTGAAGTCTGATGATTTTTATGTGTTTGAGTTCCTCCTGTACACACCTGCTGCCATGTAAAACGAAACTGCTTCCCCTTCCACCATGATTGTAAGTTTCCTGAGGCCTCCCCAGACATCCAGAACTATGAGTCACTTAAACCTCTTTCCTTTATAAATTACCCAGTCTCAGGGGAAGTTCTTTATAGCAGTGTGAGATTGGACTAATATACCATGACTTTATCAGGAGTAGGAATCACAGACATTTTATATAACATTACACTTGTTGGAGACAACTCAAAATATCACTATGTTCATAAACAATTCGAAATTAGAGTAAGTATTAGAACTGCCACTCAATTTTACTTGATATAATAAAAAAGGACATTATCGATAACTTTTCTAATATTTTATGACTGTATATCAATCAAAGCCCATGTTATCTATCACAATTTTCTAATATTTTGCTGACTGTACATCAATCAATCAAAGCACATTATCACAGTTTTCTAATATTTTTCTGACTGCATATAAATTTCACTGGTTATATTTTTAATCCTATATATTTTTATTTTGTGTATTTAAGCATTATTCTGAAAAGGGACCCATAGGTTTCACTGCTAAGGAGTCCAAGATATAGAACAAGTTAAGAACTCTGCTAAAAGTTACTACACTTGCTTTGACGCTATGCAAATGTGTTGTGACAGGCAGAGAGTAGATAATGGTGAATATGATGTAGTCATTGGTCTGAAGAAGTTTATGGTCAGGCAGGGAAAAGAGATAGGAAGTTATATTCTTTGCCCCTCTCTTTGTGTTCCCTAACTTCTGCTCCCATCAACAGAGTACAACACTTCTGCTTGGCTCATATGGCACTCTGTGATCTAGAAAAGGTGCCTCTTCCTCAAAACCTGCTGGAAAATTGCCCTAACAAATACACAAGGCTACAGGGACCTTGTGTGAACAGTGCCCTGGCACAGTGCTCAGCAGTAAGGCTGAATTACAGCACCAGCCTAAGGCTTGACTGTAATGAATCTCTGCAGAAATGTTAGGTAAGAAGGTTCCTTATACATGTATGCCAGCTCCCTCATCTCTTGTCCATGGAAGACAGCTCTAATCCATCTTGATGTTCTTTCTCCAACACTTAAAATGCAGCTTCAAAGATCTTCCCACAGTGGCACTATAGATGGACGCTGCTTATCACAGTTGACATAAGAGATGAAAATCATTTGCAATCCCAGGATTAAGGCTTTACCATTTTTGAGAAATCGATATTGTCATGAGGGATTCTAGAAAATAAAAAAGCCTTTGACATTTAAAGAAATGAATCCCTAATGATGACAGTGGAGATTTAAAGGAATGAATCCCTACTAGTAAAAGAATGGGAAATACATTTGGTCAGGTAACCTTTATGTTATACAACATCAGTGATTTTCAAAGGAGTTATTTTGTTCCACAAAGGATATTTGGCAATGTCTGGAGACCTTCTTGATTGTTACAGTGAAGAGTGGGGAGTGCCACTAGCATTTACTGGCTAGGGACCAAGGATGCTACTGACATCCTATAAAGCACAAGATCAGCACCCCCGACAGCAGAAAGTTATCTATCCCAAAGTGTTAATAGTACTTCAGTTAAGAAAACTTCCACTATAGGATTGGCTTCCCATTCTCCAAACAGCTGCTCAGAAGTAGCCCTTCTAGAGAATTTCAGGATCAAGCATATGTATGACCAGAGAAAAAAAAAAAAAAAAAAAAAAAAAAAAGGCTGTCTATCTGCAGTGAGCAATTGTGAGTGTCCACAACCCTGTCCACTTCAGCATGTCCACAGGGCCAGTGAAAGTACTATAGCAATCATTTTTTAACCCGATTTCACAATTATGGCTCTGCTATCTTCCAAAACCTTGAGCAATTGGAAAATATTTATTAAGGCACCAAAGTCCCTTTGGAAATTTCCAGGCAGACCAGACTCAAAATTGTAGCTAGTGTTTTTGAATAAGAAATGGAAGAGGGCAGAAAAGAAGCACTTAATGATTCAGAGACACCAGGGTGGACCCTGCTACCACTGGTCAGGGCAGCTTTTACCTGGTAGCCACTGTATTTGTAAATCAAGGCACTGGTCCCAAGGGTTTCATGAGGTAACTGAACAGGGAAGGCTGGCCAGAAACTACTCCTCGCTGGCTCCCTGCTTGGACTCGGGGAGCGTGGCTGGTGTGTTCTCTGACCTTTAGTCTGGCCCTAAGTGTGCTTAAAGTTCCCTGAGAGAGAAAAGTGAGGGTTCAGGCAAAATCCAGGGAGTGAAAAAAAAAATTCACCAGGAAAATCTGCAGTGCTTTCCCTCAACCCTCAGTCCCTGTCAATAGAAATACATGTTTTTAATTGTATGGACTTATTTTAGATGGGCCAAACTGTTACCTCTAAGAGATCAGATTTTCTGGTTTTCAAAAGAAAATAACATGCAGTTGGCTTGGATGGCAAAGACATAATGAGGAAATTCCACAGCAGCAAAACTCACATGGCAGCTTCAGTAAACATAAGCCTCTCATCATGGTAAGCCCAGAAAACAGTGAAAAGGATGTCTGAGATGCTTCATTGTTCTGAACTGTCAGCCATGAGACAACAGTGATTTCTTCAGATAAAAGATTCCTAGAGCCTTCGTTGCAAATACAGCCATTGAAATATGCCATCTAGGAGGCAGGGGTTGGCAAAGTTTTTCTCCAAATGGTCAGGTAGGAAATCTTTTTGGCTTTGCAAGCCATTGAGTCTCTGTTTTAATTATTCACCTCTGCCATGATAGCACAAACCTAGCCACAGACAACACATAGGTGAATTGGCATGGCTATGTTCTGGTAAAAGTTTCTTTGTGGATGCTGACATTTGAATTTCATATAAATCTCATGTGTCATAAAAGAACCTTTTTTGATTTTGGTTTCAAACATGTAAAAATCTAAAAACCAGGCACTGCTCATAGGCCTTATGAAAGGAGACTACAGGCTACATTTGGCCCATGGGCTATTGTTTGCTGGCCCCTGGTCTAGACCAAAAATTGGAATTACCACTCATTTTTCATTCTGAAGCTGCTCTCTAAAATCAATTTTCCTTCTTGCTTCCTTGTGATTCTGGAATTACACCAGTAAAATGGGAAAATGAAAAAACAAACAAACAAGACAAATAAATCAGCCATCACACCACTCGCCACTAAAGTATCCAGGCTGGGAAGGATCTGGCTGTGATCAGCGTGTGACTCATCTCCTAGCCACCACAAGGCACTGTCCTGCTCAGTGCAGTATAAGATATACGGCTTGCTGAAGGCTAGCATTCCAGTGTTATTTTTAAACTCATCCAGTTTCAGCAACCTCCTTGTTTAGTCTTTACAGACACATTATTCAAAGGTTGGGCCTGAGAAAAAGGGTAGAGGGGGGGTCGGAAAATAAATTTCTGAAATCCAGTTGTCCTCCTTCCCTGAGTAAATATTAGATCAATTTCTTGTTCTCCGGAAAGGATATAGCCAGTTGGTCATAAAACATTTCTTGAAAACCCATTTATGTGTAGAGAAGGCACTCTTATCCTTCTAACGCATGGCCTACCTCCCTATAAACATGATACTACTTAAAATCAAAGCATACAATCGCTTCTCAGCCTTTTGGCTAAGATCAAGAGTAGTAAAATCAAAGACCATTTTCACCCTCACAATGGAAGGGTGAAACACAGACTTAGAGAAAATAAGTTTTGAACTTACATGAGAATGTGGCATGAATGTGAAGAGGATGGGCTTGCCAGATAAAATATGGAATGTCTCATTAAATGTGAATTTCAGATCAACAATAAATAATGTTTTAGTATAAATATATCCCCATGGAATCACTAGGCATCCTATACATTTCATTGCTAAATGGAACAACCCTAGTAAGAGGTAGTGAAAAGCTGACCCAGGCTGGAGCAGAAGGTATCTACCGGGAAGAAGCAAAAACTTGTTATATAGGTATAGGAGGGTGCTCATTATGAAACAGTCCCCCACCAATGGCTGGGAACCAAAGTTTCGTGTTCCGGTCAACCTTCCTACCCTCAACTGATTCTTAGGGTCTTCAAAGTCGGGGTATAAGGTAGGGCCAAGCAAAACTACTTAGATTCCAGTTAGAGTTTTAAAATCAGGCTTCCTGGGGGAGTTTTGGGGGCAAAGGAACTGCTCAATTGTCTGAGTGCACCAGCAATTACACAAATCTATTCAAATTCAGAGAAGTGAACATCAAGAAAGTCAATTTTAGTGTTGGGAGCAATGGCATATGCCTATAATCCCAGCTATTTAGGAAGCTGAGGTGGAAGGATCACTTGAGCCCAGGAATTCAGGACCAGCCTGCACAACATAGTGAGACCCAGTCCTCCAAATTAAAACATTGTCATAAGACTATTTTGTTCTTCATTCATTTTGATTTTTTAAAGAAGGCTTGTAGTTTTTACTTCATACAGAGAACTCATGAATTTATCCAACATGCTGGATAAGGAACTGATTTAAGTAGCAGCCCTGACTCTGACCCAAGACTATGGTTTTTTTTATAGGGTCTGGATCCCAGAGGGCCCTCACTGCTATTACAAATGGCCTTCTTGTAGGCCCATTCCACCAAGGTGTCCAACATACCTAAATGTATCTACATCTCACAGAGCTTCCTGCTGTACCACCCCCCAACCCCCATTCCCACATGCTATTGGCTTTGCAATTAAATAAAATAGGTTGTGAAAGGCAGACGTGGAAAACTGGCGGCCCAGGCTGGGGGTACAGGGGGAGGGTCATTCACTGAGATGGGAAACAAATCCAGCCCACGTTGTGTTAAAGTCTCTGTTGTTTGGTTTGGCCCATGCAGTATTTAAGTCGTTCTGAGCATTTAAACGTCGACTTCCTTCAAAAATTGGATTTCCAGGTTCTCTTGGAAAAGCAGCAGACCCTGGGCTCGAATTCCCACACAGTACACATCAGCTGGAGTTGGGTGCTCTCTGTCCCCTCAGGAGTCTGCTGTCTTAGCTAACACAGTCCCTAAAGCTCAGCCAAGTCAACCTGGCACCTGCGCACATCTGAGGTCTCACCCTGCTAATGTAATGCATTCAGTAGGGTGTCTGGCCCATGGACCCTCTCAGGAACTGGGAGCCTTTCCCTCCATCCCCTTAAGAAAAGCTACATGATGAAGTACCATCTTTCCCAGGGTTTCTGAAGCCTGGGGTGCCCTGTCTCCTTACAGGGGAGAGAGCCCATCTCTGCTGGAGGAAGCCTGGAAAAGGCTCCCTCCACTGCCAAGCCAGACTGCTTCCTGTTTTTTCCTGTGGGCCCAGGCTGAGAGGGCATAAGAGCTGGAACCATCCAGAGGCAAAAGCAGGAACATGCCGAGAGAGAGAGATGATGGTGGAAAGGGGAGAGAACGGCGGGTAATTAAGCAGTTTAAATTACTTTCACCTTCGCCTCCTCTTTTCTGTGTTTTCACAGCCAATATTTTCTCTTCATTCTCCCTCATCACATCCAATACTGATCTGATATATATCATTCTCACTCCAGTGCTAATAAGGATGGGGAGTGAACAGGCTACTAGAGTCTTATTTCTAGTCAACCGTAAGATTGGAGAGTACATTCTACCACCACCTCCAGGACCTCCTCTGTCTTCTGATCCATTCCTGCCAAATCTATCCCATCCATTGTTAAATATCCTTTGGGTTTTGTGGTGAGTTTTATTTGATTAACAACAATGAATTTTGAACACATATACTCAGACATCAATGTTCATGAACAAGACTGCCTGCAAACCACCTGGAAAAGAAAAATGGGCCACACAGGTTAGGGGAACACTGCCATCCTAGAGTATGCTTTTGTTTACCTGGATAAGCAGGACTTCCTTTTAGGATCACTCATATTAGCCTTGAGCTTTTTAGATATGTCTCACAGTTCCACTGGAGCAAGGAAATTTTCAAAGCACATCCTGCCCCAGTAGAGACAGCATGTAACATCAGCCCAAGAAGTATGTCATTTCATGCCACAAAACCCAATTAGGTGCCTAGGGAAAGCTACAGGGCTGAGTTCATGCCACCCAGCCAAGAGGCACCTTTCTTAAATCCTGGCCTCTCTTCCTCACGTCACATGCAGGACATACACACATTATCACAGTCGCCCAAATCCTGGAGCTCTGTCTGGTATTTATTGGCCTCAAAATTGTCGACATTAGCACTCAAACACAGACAAAGAAAATCCCCTGCCTGCCACCAAGGGGTTAAGTTTTCAAGCATGTTTTTCTCTTAAGAATAACATTTTTTGGTAACCCTCAAGGTTTTAAGTTACAGCCTTGAATTTAAAAATAAAATGAATACTTAGATGACTGGTTATAATTTAGCAGAGGGGGGAAAAATCCCACCCACCTAGAATAGTAAGTAAACCAGTATAATTTTTTTTCTCCAGGAAAAAAGTAAGAGTAGGTTTTACAAATGGCTTCAAGATATTTGGTATCTCACAGGCTGTCTACAGCCGAAAAGCCTTCAGGGTAATGAAATAGGCTTCCACAAGGGAAGTGATGGACAGGGAGACATGTTCTGAGGTCTGGCCCACGGCCTTTTCATCTACAGCTGGGGCTTTTATCTTGGGGCTCACATGGCTTTTCTTTCCTCTTCGATCTTATGCAAATGAAAGGTACAAATTCCCTATTCTTTTCTTCTAGCTAAACTTATATGATCCTATAGAAACAATGATACTAGGGTCAAAGATTAATCCAAAGTATTTTTTAATATATGTTCAAGCATTATGTAAATAGGATACAGTCTTGTCTCTGTGACTGTCTGTCTCCCTTTCTGTGTGTATTTAATAATCTTCTTTTGAGCATTTTAATTCAACATGAGACTAATGAAAAACATTGAGATAATAATTAACCAAGGGCACTGTAGTGCCAACAAGCACTGCCCCACGACACCCTCTGCTCCTGCTGGCATTTCCTGTCAGAAATAGGTCTCAGATGTGTCAGAAATAGGTCCCAGAGCATTCACAAGCAACCTTTCCTCTACAAAGTTCCCTGTGCTGTATGGCCCATCCCCTACAGTCTCCATGTTCTCTTAGGCCTCAGCGGGTACAGTGACTGTGCTTTGTGTTTTAAGGTAAATAAGAGACAGGGTGAGGCAGAATCTTTCCAAAAATGAAGAGTTGGCTCAAACAATGCATGGTACAAAGACAGGTGAGGGAAGCCTGCCTGACATCCTTGGAAGAATAAACTCATCCTTGATATGCCAATAACAAGTCATACTTGTATACACACAGACTGGCTTTGTAGAGTATTAACTATCATTAAATAAATGAACATCAGTTGCTGCTTCCCCTGGCATCCTATTGGAGTTGCCCACATGAGAAGTAGCCACATTGTGAATTAGCATCTGCAGGCTGGATAAGGGGCCACCAGGCTTGATGGGCTGATCTGCTATGGGACATCTTCATCTACAGCTCCAACATATATATGGCACATGGCACACCTCTCTCAATGGGGCTGTCATGGGGTTCATGGATAGCCTCTCTACTGCATGACTTCTGACTTTTTTTTTTTTTTTTTTTTGAGACGGAGTCTTACCCTGTGGCCAGGCTGGAGTGGTGGTGCGATCTTGCCTCACTGCAACCTCCGCCTCCAGGATTCAAGAGATTCTCTCACCTCAGCCTCCCGAGTCGCTGGGACTACAGGTGCCTGCTGCCACACCTGGCTAATTTTTGTATTTTTAATAGAGACGGGGTTTCACCATGTTGGCCAGGATGGTCTCGATCTCTCGGCCTCATGATCTACCTGCCTTGGCCTCCCAAATGCTTGGCCTACTGCATGACTTCTTATCTCACTGAGGTGTCCCTTAAGGCCTCCCCAAGGGCATTTTGTAGCACATAGTTTTGGGTCAGTCAATCCCAGGCAAACCTTCCAAACCAGTGTGGTCAAGTAACCAACAGACAGAAATTTCCCTTTACTTAAATAGATTAAAGCAAGTTCCCAAGATAAGCAAAGACCTCTTCTTGATCAGCCAATCTAATGTGAGATGGGCACGGCTGCACAGGGTGTCACCCTTGCTCAGTCTGAAGTGAAGTGGCAGCTATTGTAGCTCACTGAAGTCTTGGACTACTGGGCTTAAGTGATCTTCCCACCTCAGCCTCCCAAGTAGCTGGGACTACGGAAGTGCGCCACCATACCCGGCTTGCCTGACTTCCAAACTGGGCTATGTTTAAGGCTCTCATTAATCAAGACTAAATTTGGCCTTTTATTTTATTTCACCTCTTCACAATACACACAGCACACAAACTCCTGGGCATATCACAATGGGCATGTGACAAATATCAGGAGGACCTAGGTCATAATCTTCCTTTACTATTGATCTCCTACTCTTCAGTGGTTCTCAAAGTGTGTTCCCCACAATAGCAGTTGCAGCTGGGGACTAGTTAGAAATACAGATTCTCAGGCCACACCACCCTAGACATACAGAATTAGACACTCTGGGAGTGTGCCCTTGCAATCTGTGTTTTAAGGAACCCTCCAGATGATCCTAATGTGCTAACATTTGAGAATCACTGTTCTATTCCATACATGACAAAAACATCTGTCAAATGGCAGTTGCAGCCACTATGAGTCCTGAGTCCAGCAGAATCTCCCTACAATGTCCATTACTCGAGGCCAATAATAAATCAGGATCAACTCAAGCATCCTGGCTGACATGAGACAGGCTTGGGATTCATATCAGGTTTGTATATCAGATTTACATACCATGAGTATAGGTTCTTAAATATTCTTTTCTAATCGGAATTTCCCAAATTAAGGTGTTGATTAGATGTCTTTTCACTTTTTTTTGGTTAAGTTAGAGAGCAATTACCTATCTAGATATGAGTATTTTGTGTTTCATTAATGTCAGTGATTGCAAGGCCTCATTTAATGTCAACAGTTATCACAAATAAGCACTATTTATCCAATGACCAAACATCTGGACACCAAACTCACAAAGCTTTGGTGAAAATGCAACCTGACACTACACCATTATGAAAGATCTCAGGAGTGCTGATAGGCTTACTTCACAGCATCCTTATGAAATCCAAATAAATCAATGCATAAGGAAAGCACACTGTAAAGTTCAAAGCTCTATCTATATCTAAAGGTCACAAAATGTCGACCTGTTGATCAAAAGGAATTGTGTTGTGACTGCCAAACTTTTTAAAGTTTTTAAACTAGTTAATATTGTTCTTTTTTAAGTGGAAGATCTCACATTTTAAAAATCAGATTTCTGGCTTCTCTTGAAAATGAGTTGATGTAACAACATAAGACCCACGTTCTCACAAGGCATAAATTAACTGCATCTTAACTGAGAAGTGGTATCTGCTCTCTAGGGACCAACACTTTCAACTCAGTCTGTGTCCCTCATTTACATTGCATGCTGGCCCCCTGGCCTGTTGAGTTTACAACTCCTGTACCCTACAAATAACCAATTTTATTATTATTAATACTATCTTCATGCATTGAAAACTCAGGGGTTACTACATTTATCTGATTTCCTAGTATTTATCTAATTTTCTAGCTTGACAAAAACGTTGTGGTTAATAGAATTCTCCTTTCACTCTTTGTGTCCACTTTCTCTTTAAAGATACGAGTTATAATTTGTTGATCTGCTCATTATAAATAGGAAACTTTTGTGAGTGCTTAATGCATGCTTTCTCTGAACATTTCCCAAGAAACGTCTAAAATAACCGTCACAACAAGACCATGAAGTGGGTATGATCATTATCCCCATCTTACAGATGAGGAAACCAATGTACAGTGACATCATACAGATACTAAAGGAAAGGTCAGGACTTGTGCCAGGCCTTCCTGGCACCAAAATCCATGCCGGTAACTACCCCAGCAGACTGTGTGGGGCACTGACAGACCTTGGGACCACGATCTCTGTGCATCAATGTCCATCTGCTGTCTCAGTCGATTTTATACCACAGAATGACCAATCTTACTGCCAAGCAAGTTCATCAACATCTCCAGAGGGGATCAGTGATAAAATGTGGAGTTCAAAGGACCAACAGCAGTGAACCCCGAAGCATTGAGAAGCCCTCAAAGAAATACAGAAACAACTCTACTGGGCTCTGGTTTTCCTTTAAATATTGACAAACTATAACCCACAAGCCCCCTTGCTTAGCTTTTTCTATGATGACTTTTTTTTTTTCATGGTAACTGCTCTGTTTCTCAGAGCATTTTAAAGTTTGTCAGAGTAGCTTCTCTCCATCCCAATAGGCTGAAGACTGAAATACTCAGCGACACAAATACGTAGCAGGGAGGTATGTGACCCTTATGCATGCTGTGTAAGGCCTGCCTTGGCACTCCCAGACAAAGCAATGACCCTGAATGGGCCCAAAGTGTCACCTATTCACTGGGCAGCTCCATAGACTCAGCCAAGTTGAACCCTTCCTCAGCACCAATACCCCAAGCAAATGATTTTTTAGGCCTTAACATGGAATTTTAGAAGCAGGGTGTCATCTGCATCTCTGAGATAGAAGATAACAGATGTACAGCCAAGATCATAAATTCTCCATCCTCTGACAGCTGTACACCAATGACACAAGTCCACAAGGGACAAAGATAGGGATGGTCCCCACAGGAATCACAATGTCTGTTTCTATAGGGCTTGGGTTTGGGTCTCTAGCCCCTCTGAGGGATCCTTGGGAAGCTGGACTGGATAGTATGTAAATCATAGCAAGGACTTTTGCCCACACTGGGCAGGCCAGCCTAAAAGGCCTGGATCAAAAGCAGGTCGGTGGCCTACTTGGCTGCTGGCTCCACACTCCAAGCCTGGTATTCAAGGCTGTACGTTCCCAGGCAAGAAGAGGTGGGAGATATGAATCCAACAAAAAGCCAAAAAGTACTTCTCTGCAAGGCCACGGCACAGCCAGCTTAAGCCAACAACCTATACCCAGGACTGAGTATAGGTTGCATATAGTCTATGCAGGACCGAGAACAGGATCAGGTGAAAGCCATAAACTCACTAACTGCCCCCTTGGTGAGAGTTCCAAGAATGAAAGAGGCTGAAAGTGAAATCCTAACAAGGGCAGATTCCATAGACATATCCAAGCTCATGCCTCTCCTCCCAGCCAGAAGATTTTAGTCTAGCAGGATCTTAGTGGCAGTTTCAGCCCATATCAAAGCACCCTTTCAAGGCTGGATGTACCACTAACATAAATGATATGGTTTGGCTGTGTCCCCACTCACATCTCATCTTGAATTCCCATGTGTTGTGGGTGGGTCATGGTGGGAGGTAATTGAATCACAGGGACGGGTCTTTCCCGTGCTGTTCTTGTGATAGTGAATCAGTCTCATGAGATCTGATGGTTTTATAAAAGGGAGTTTCTCTCCACAAACTCTCTTTTCTTGTCTGTCACCACACGAGACGTGCCTTTCACCTTCCGCCGTGATTGTGAGGCCTCCCTAGCCACGTGGAACTGTGAGTCCATTAAACCTCTTTTTCCTCATAAATTAGCCAGTCTTGGGTATGTCTTTATCAGCAACGTGAAAACGGACTAATACAACAAGGAATTGGGAGTCAGGAGAGACTGGGATTTACTACAGCTCTCCCACCTCTACCTGTGTAAGCTTGGATACCTCTGATGCTCACCTGTAAAGTGTACAAGATTTGCCCTATACACCTCAGAAAGAAGGTAGCATGTACAAGGTTTTCATCAATTATAAAGTACTGCACAAATGCAAATATCATCTTTATTACTTCACAGAGTGGGTTTTAATTAAATGACAAAATTCCCTAAAGAGCAGCATAGGTTAGATTAGCATTTCCCATTTCAGCACATATATAAACATATTCATGCTGGTCCCTGGTGTAGCCTGAGGCCTTGTCCATGTGGCTCTTAGGAGTTTCACCCAAGACAATCTCTATAATGTTTAATTATTTTCACTCATGCCCAAGGAAAACTATCTTACTCTCTAATGTGTAGACATAACAGCACCCACCCCCAAGGTTGATTTCCACTGAGACACAACAGCTTCTTCCCCATGGGAATGTTACTCGTTTCATTACATTTTATGTTGGGTGTTTCTATGCACTGAATCCAGGCTTGAAAGACTCTCAAAAGGACGTGGGCTTCCTGGCTTGCCTCAAGCTTTCCCATTGCAATGAAATCAGACTGCTGCTCTCTCCTGGGCTTGCACCCAGGCTGCTGGGACCACCTGCACAGTGTGCTCATGGGAGAGGTGGAAGACGCTGCCACCATCTTGGGTGGCAGCTCAGGGCAGCAGTCAAAGCAATCAACGGCCTGCTGTGGGCAGTGTTCAAATCCTGGCTTTGATACTATCAGTTTAATGTTAGGCCAGTTCTAGAACCCCCTTGCCTGTAAAATATGAGTGATATTGTAGTGCCTACCTCATAAGCTTGTGATTAGGATTCAATGAGATAATACATGTTGAAAAGCATTTCAGTGTTTATTCTGAGTTTGTGTCTTTAGCTACTGACTTAACTTCCTCATGCTTTTGCCTTTCTCTTTCTCACACTAAATGTTCTAAACAAACAATAATCAAATAACAAATAAACAAATGCCTCCTGATAATTGGGAAGGTTATGATTTTTTTTTTTTTTTTTTTTTTTTTTTTTTTTTTTTTTTTCCATTTTTATGACTTACTATATCGTCTTCTTTTTGGGGAATTTTTTTACAGCTCTGAGTTTGGTTTATATGTTCCTCCTGGGTGCTCATTTTCATAGTATTCTTGGCACTGGATAGCAACTGCTTATGTTCTTTTCTATTTCTTCCATTAGACTATAAATAATGTTAGGTGAAAAAAGTACTTCACACTGTGCCTTACTGAATGAACAACACTCAATAAATGTCAATTGTTGTTATTACTCCCTGGGATTACCATTCTCATTCATACCGTTTCAGAGGCCTTTACCCTGTGCTAAATGTAAAATATGGGGAGTATCCTTACAGACAAAAGAAACATGTGAGCATAGAGACAATTGTCAAAGATGGCCTTGCTCTTCTTTTAGCAGAAAACAGGATGAGTCATCTTTTCTCATTGATTAGTTCCTGGACCCAAATGGAAGATTCCATTAAAGCACTGTAGTTTCTAGGTATTTAATTCAGTTTTGTGTTGGGGGGTGGATATTCCACAGATGTTCATGTGACAAACAGCTTAAGTCTTAGGACTTCTGTCCTTCAGGAAATTATGTGCAAAGGATGAAATAAAGGTTTCAGCCTCTGACGGCTGAAACTTGGGGATACCAAGTTTTCAATGTTGCCAATACCTTCCCAGAGGAGGAATCTGTAAATACCTACGGCACAAATGGATGAATGAATCCTCAAGTCACATCTCTGCCTCTGTCTAAAGCAGTTAGAGAAAGTGAAGCTGGGCAGGGCCCTTGCTTTCAGTCAGCTGAAGGAAAAAAAGCTGTTTAAGTCGAGCACAGTGGCTCATGCCCTTAATCTCCGTGCTTTGGAAGGCTGAGGTGGGAGGATCACTTGAGGCCAGGAGTTCAAGACCAGCCTGGGCAACATGGTGAAGCTCCATCTCTACAAAAAAATTTAAAAATTAACCAGGCATTGTGGCACATGCCTGTAATCCCAGCTACTGGTGAGGCCAAGGCAGGAGGATGCTTTCAGGATGCAGCAAGCCATGATGGCAGCACCCCAGCCTGGGTGACAGAAACTCTGTCTTAAAAAAAAAAAGCCATTGATACTTATTCAACTTCAGAGATGTTGCTTCTGATCCCCCACAGGACAAGACAGCAGTATAGACAGAAACTAGGGGCTTTACTCAACACCATCCAATGGCAGCTGCCTGCCAGGTGCTTTACCTCCATCCTAACTAAGCCTTACAACCAGCCCAGGAGGTAGAACTCATGAGCCCATTCTACAGATGAATGGGCTGAGACCCAGACTAAAGACTGCCCAAGGCCCTGCAGGCTGGAATCCCAGTCCATCTGCTCTGCCTCTGAGAGAGAAGCCCAAGTAGGTAAAGATGTGAGGACCTATTCTCTTCTTCCCTCATGTCTCCAGAGAGACTTCAGGTGTGCTAGGTTCTAGGGGCAGGCTTGTGAGCTCCTCAGAGTCCTCTTAGAACTCCAAGAAGGTGGTGAGAGAGTCAGGATTTGCAGAATTCAGAGAGTGGGCACTAGGCCAAAGCACAGCATAAAACCATTTACCTATGTGGCCATAGTCCCCCCACCCAACTCCCCCCCCCCCC
>NW_016107625.1:191216-228124 GCF_001604975.1 Cebus imitator | reverse complement strand
CTCAGCAAATCTGTCCTGACAACATCATACAGTCAGCCCTCAGCATCCTCGAGGAATTGGTTTCAGGACCCCCCTTGGAAACCAAAATCAAAGGATGCTCAAGTTCCTGATAGAAAACAGCATAGCATTTGCATATAATCTACTCACAATCTTCCACATACATTAATCATTTTCAGATTACTTATAATACCTAACACAATGTAAATGCGATGTAAACAGTTGATTATACTGTATTGTTTAGGGAATCATGACAAGAAAAAGTCTGTACATGGTCGGTACAGACTCAGCTATCCATTATTATTTTCCAGTAGTTTCAATCCAATGTTGGCTGAAGGCGTGGATATGGAACCCACAGACAGGGAGGGCAGACTGTATAGGTGCACATTCAGAAGAATAATCAACAGCTCCCCAGATACACATGGCAAACTCAATTCTTAAATAACTGAAGAAGCACGAGTGAGTATTTGTGTGTATTCTTATACACTCAAGAGAATTCCTAAAGATTTGCCTAGATCGTTCTTGAAAATCAATTTGGCCTCTACTGGGATTACTCAACTGCACTTGGAAGGGGGTGGCCCCAGTGTTAGCAGCTACTGGCCCCAAGTTTGGAAAGCAAGTCCTTTCATGGAGTTCAGCTGTTCCTCAGGCATCCAGTAAAGCTGGTTGTGCAAAGGCAGAAAATGTGACAACTGTTGGAAATCTTCAGCAGCGGCCAATGGGAGCAGCCACTGCATCAACAGCTAAAGCAGGCTATTATCCAGTTCACACAAAACACCCACCAGCTACATGGCACCATTAACTCAATATCACCATTCTTATCAAGTTCATGACACACTGGCCACACTGCCTTGCCACCAACTTTAGAGACCACAAATAACTTCGTAAACCATCAAAATACACATGCACCGGGGGAAAGGGAAAGAAGAAAAAACAGCCTTCCTGAGCTCAGAGCACCACATTCAAAGATTACCTAATAGGCAAACCATGGTATTTCAACATTGCCGACAGATATCGCTCTCACTTCGGCAGTGAAGTCTCCAAGACACTTCAGATTTGAGGCATTTGAGAAAGAGGGTCTGAGCCATGGAGACCATATCAAATGCTTCCCAAAAAAGAAGGGGCTGTGTGCATTTTCCCAATGAAGAGTCTGTCCAAAAAAGGCTCTGGAAAACACTTTAATATACTTTGCTTCCAAAACATTACACACTATTTCTCCAACAAATTTATATATGTTTCCAGAGAACTTCTGAACTGGAAAAAAAAAATATTTAGGTGGAAGAATGTCTGGAGATTCTTTTATGCCAATATGTTAACAGACCTTCTTTTTTTAATTGTTACTATTTCATATGGCAGCAGTAATCATTCCCTCATCCTCAAAGGAAATATATAATCCAGCTGTGGTGGCTCCAGTAAAAATACCACATCTGTGGATCATTGGCAACACTGTGTTAAGATTGCTCAAATCTAGGCAGTCTCAGAGAGTTCTTTTTTTAAAACCAAGATGCACATGGGTACACTTTTCTGAAAGTGCCTATGAACTTTGCCAAACTGGCTGCTTCTTTGTATACTGAAAATAGGTTTTCAGATACTCCACACCCCTAAGAAAGACGTTCTCATGGAATATTATAACCAGGACCCAGTTGTAAGAAGTCCCCACACCTCCTCCAGGGTGGTGGCTTGCACCAGTGCCCTTGTCAATATAAAACAGAGAAGGGAAAACTAACATTCCCGGTTTCTGGGAGGAGGTCCTACCGCGTGGCTGGCTGAGTCGCTGACTCCTGGTTTTCCACTTAACAGGAGAACGGCTTCCGCAAAGAGGATGGCAGCCACCGTTCAGGTCACCCTTCTCCTGATTCTCCAGGGTATAAAGTCAACATATGCCTGAGCACTGGGTGATAATATTCCTGGAGTTTCCCCCCCATCCCAAGCCTCTGTTTAGTCCTTCCCCAAAGCCCAGCAGCAAGCATCTTATTTCTAAGCCAGTCTTCCACATTCAGATCCCCAGTCCAAAGCATGCCCTGGGGGTTTCCATCTACAGACACAGAAAGGAAAGGCAGCCTAGCTGAGCCCTGACAGAGTTTTAGTCCCCGGAACATATGCCCTGCGGCTACTGTGCTGGCATGCCGCTCTCCCCAAAACCCTCTGGGTCCCCTTCCACCCCAGACAATAGAGCAAGAAAATAAAATGAAAGTGGACTTACTGCTATGGCTTGCAGCCTTTCCTTGTGCAATTCCGCCTCTGCCATCCTGGAGAAGGGCACACAGACAGGGAAAAGAGGAAAGAAAAACAAAACACACGCTGTAGTCACCCAAGGAAACTGATGGGCACCCCGAGGGGCTTTGCTAGAACCCAGGGGAACGCCGAGGGGCGGCTGGGGATCCGCTCTGGGGGCGGCGGGCAGAGCTGTGCGCACGGCGGGCTAGCCCGGGCTCAGCCTCTGGCCTCCGCCCGCCCGGCCGCCTGGCTGCGCCCCAGCGCCGCCGCTCACTGCATCTCCCGGTCGCCGCCGCCCGCGCCAGCAGAGGACGTGGGACGCGGGCGGCCGCCGAGAGGGCGCGCTCGCCCGGCGCTCGTTCTCGGCCCTGACGTCTCGGCTCCTCGCTCCGCCCCTGGAGTGTGGGGGACCCGAGGCCGCGGTCCAAGGCGGCTCCGGGCGATTGCTGCTGCAGGTCTCCCAGGCGCAGACCGACGGTGCGCGAGCGAGTAGGCACCTGGGGCAGGGGCGCACAGCGAGCGGCTGGGGCGCACGGCTGGCGTGGCGCGTCCGGGTGGACACGCGCTTGCTGGGGCGGAGGCAGAGTGCAGTGGCGCCTCCACGGCGCAGATGCCAGTAGAGAGGGGCGTCTGACCGAATGTGGGACCCGAGCACGTGCCGTTACGTGGTGGCTGAGGCCACCAAGTGTTCAGGGCACCTTTTAGCTCACGCCAGACGCCTGGGCTCCACGTGGGGACATTTACAATTGAGAAGGGCTGCCTTGCCCAAGTGGCCCACATGCTTAAGATGACCAAGTCCTCAACATCAAGTCGGCCGAGGGTAGAGTATATCTCCAGAGAGGTCACCATTCTGGTGAGGGAAAATGTGGCCTTAAAAGAAGCCAAGAGTTTGTAGTCCTGAGTGCTAGGCAAGGCTTCACATTTTATTAGCTGTGAAATCTCGGGCAACTTGCTTAACCACTATGAACCTCAGTTTCCTCATCTGAAAAAGATGGAGGATCACAAGGGTTACCTCACGCAAGTGTCATTAGAGATGAATGAGAAAAAGTATGTAAAGGTGCTTTGTAAAGGGCATCACATACATCTGCTCTTATTATCCTGTGACATTCTGGATTGAAATCCTTTCAGGGTCTTCTGTTCACTGCATCCGAGAAGAAAAATAGGATCTACTCGCTAAAATACTTCACCTATTCTTTACTGAAACAGGATACCATGTGGTACTAAAGTGAGTCTTTTGTGACAGGTCCTGGACTGGATGTGAGAAGTGGATCAAGCCCAGTCCAAAAGGAGATCAATGCCAAAGACAAACAAAATGCCTCTTAACATTAAGGCGGGACCTGCTAGAATTCCCAACATTCATAGGCAAACTTTTCTTCATGAAATGAAATAAACACTGATTTGGCCTCTACATCCACAATGATTCTATAAATTCAGGATTTAAAAGCGTATTAAAAGATATACACATCAGGCCAGGTACAGTGGCTCACATCTGTAATCCCAGCACTTTGGGAGGCCAAGGTGGGTGGATCACCTAAGGTCAGGAGTTCAAGACTAGCCTGGCCAACATGGTGAAACCCTGCCTCTACTAAAAGTACCAAAAATTAGCCAGGCGTGGTGGTGAGCACTATAATCCCAGCTACTCAGGAGGCTGAAGTAGGAGAATCACTTGAGCCTGGGAGGTGGAGGTTGCAGTGAGCCGAGATTGCACCACTGTACTCCAGCCTGGGCAAAAAGAGCAAAACGTTGTCTAAAAGAAAGAGAGAGAGAAAGACAGAAAGAAGAAAGAAAGAAAAAGAAGGAAGGAAGGAAGGGAGGGAGGGAGGGGAGATACGTACATCAAATTTTCCAAAATCACCTGTTTCCTGAGTAAATTCTTCCATTTCAACTAAATTGCTCTTTCAATTTTCACAGAGGTTCACCTGTCACTGATGAACAATTACTCCTCTGACCAAAAATAGAAGCACTCACCAAAATCGTTTACTGATGGATTGTTTTCCCATCTTTTTCATAACAAGTGTAGGTGGAGCTGTTTGTTTCATAAATCCAAGCCAGTGCCAGATTCTACATCCCACTCCAATATATCAGATACTTCTATGTTCTGGCTAAGACCCATCCCTTTCTTCAAATGCATGCTTTTTTTCTTCATTTCCAGCATAAGCCCCAGCAGGACAAGTTATTTAAAGGGGGTTTGCTTACAAATAAACAAAGCTGTTATTGCTTCAGCAGAGTGAAGCAATAACAGCTCATTTCTTACCTTGTAGAGAATACCAAGATGAGGAAGCTGAGACCAGAGAGGTTGAAAGGCTCAGCTACAGTTAAAGAGCTGAGATTTAAACTCAGATCACACTCACCAGAGCCCATGCTCTTAACCACTAAGTGCCAGGGTTGGCCAGTGATATGGAGATGTGGGCAGGCCCCAGGAATAAACCTGAAATGTGCCAGAAATGGTCCTTCTACTCCCAACTATTTTGATATTTAAAAGATATGATTGAGCACAATGAGAATGTATTTATGATCATCAAGCCATATGCTTAAAAGTGGTAAAAATGGTAAATTTTAAGTTTTGTATATTTAACTGCAATAAATTTTTTAAAGAAGTGATGGGATGGAAAGGTGGAGAAGGAAAAGGGCCTGGGCACCCTTTGTAAGTGATCAGTTGGAAAGATCTGAACTCTGAAGAGAAGACTCAGGGTTGGGGACACACATCCGAATGTCATCTACTTTGCAATTACAGCTAACGAAATGAGAACAGCCTGGATGAGAAAACAGAGCAAGAAGAGGAGAGATTCCAGAAAGGAAGACTGATAAAGCATCATCTGAGAAGTAGAAGGAAAAATCCAGAGGGGTTTGCACCGAAAGCCACAAAGAAGGAAGGTTTTCAACAGGGCCATATGCTTCTGAAAGGTCGTGGGGGATGCAGATAAAGAAGAGGCTATTGGATGGCTGTCAGGAGGCCATGAGTTACTTGTGTCTGGAAGGTGAGCTTGGAAGCACTTCCAAGAGTTGAGGAATGACTGCTACCAAGTGAATGTTGAAAATAAAACAAACAAAAAGAGTTGAGGGACGAGTGAGAGGTCAGAGAGAAGCAACCATGAGTACAGACTGCCTCTTTCAGCTCTTGGGATGTGAAAGATAAAGGTGTAGAACAGCAACATGGCCTATGGGAGGCAGGGTCTAGTTGAAAGGGTTTTTAGGTCAGGCAAGACTTGGATGTTTGGGGGTCAAGGCAAATTAAACAACAGGGAGATGATGCCAAAGACACAGTCAAAAAGAAGGTGAATATTAGGCAAAGTCTCTGATTAGTTGAGACGACATCTAGATAAGTATCACATTAGTCACTTAGCCTTGGGAAGAAGGAAGAACGAAGAAGGGCAGGAGGATGAAATGGATAAAGACAAGCAGAAAGTTTGAGTTGAAGTCTCTGGAGAGAGGTTAAGTGAGTTTGCATCAGATGGTCTGGTTTTCCCAGTTGAACAAAGGGTCATTGATTAAGACTGATGGCGTGAGGTTGGGGCTTCATAAAAATAGAAATGGTTTGTAAAGAAGCTGTGGGAGATAAGAAAGACTAAAACATGGTTCCCAACCAGAAATGTGTATCAGAATCTCCTGAAGACTTGTATAGAATTAAATTCTACGGGGTGAGGTGGAGGTTAGAGATGGGTTTAGAACCTTTGTACTAATTTAATTTACTAGGAATAGACTAAAGACTCATGACGAATTGTGTGTACCCCCTAAGTGGTTTTTAACTGCCCAGAGACCCACAATAAAAACAAGGTTGATTTTATTCAGCGCTGAGGATTATCAAAGCAGGCATGGCCAAAAGCCAAAGAAGAGAGGAAATTCAAAATGCTTTTGGCTAGGTAGGAAGTTTAACAGACTCATTCATATATACATTTTTTGGGGGGTGGGGCGACTGGCCAACTTGTGAGCTCCTTCCCATCTTTGGGGAATTCCCATCTTACAAGCCATAGTGAGGAGCAGAGCCACATCCTGTTGTAGAAGCTGGGAGGTATCAAATACTTGTTCCGCAGATCCCCTTGAAGCCATGGCATGGCATGCAATCTGGGCTCAGTCAGGCATGTGCACCTACCAAGAATTTTAGAGGCACAGCATTTTAAGAATTCCTTTAGGCTAGTAGCTCACCTTTGGTTGTACCCTTTGCCCAAGCTTCTTTCTTTGGACGTCCCATCTCTTCTGTGATCGAATACAATTTCATTTCATTCTTTTTCTGCTCCTGTCAACTAGAATCTATTTCTGTTGCTTGGGACCAAGAACCCTAAGTGAAACAGAAAGGCACATGAAGTAAATGCCTGATGGTTGGCCAAGGAGCAGAGGGAAAATCTTTCCTCCTCTTCCAGCACTTCTCCTTTCAACTCTCTAAATTTTCGTATTTTAAAATCTTTAAACCCATTATGAACACAGACATTTATAACCCAAACTATGCCATTTCTTTAATAAACCTATACTGCGTAATTATTTTATGTTAGACATTAGGCCATGGCCTGATATTAAGAAAAAAATCATAGTCTAGTGCCACAACCATATTGGTGACTATTTGCCCTCCAAACATTCAAAATCCGGAAATATACATCATGATGATGTATAATGTATGTAACAAATCACTAGTTCTTGCTGAGACATTAAATTGTGTTGCATAAGCACCATCTGTACAGTTTAATGGTTTTTATGATACACGCTTCATTGCAAAGCATTAAGAAAAAGGATACAGAATGCTAGATATGTAAAATAGATGTTTTGTTAATACAAATTTCAGGATCTATTTTAGAACATGAGTCCTTTGAGAATCACAGATGATCACAGCCAATTCCCTTGTGGGGAAAGCAAGAGCTCTGTATCCCACAAGGGAAATGACTTGAGCAGGAGCTAAGAGTGTGACATTTCCCAGAAACCTGAAGCTTCCCTTTGACAAAAGGAATTTTGAAAGGAATGCCAAGATCCCCTCACATGTTTATATTTGTATTAGTTCTCTTTTGCCTGGGATCCTTTGAAAAAGTGGTCATTTAAAACATATGTGATAGCTGCACAGAATCAAAAGAAGGAGAACGTTGCCTGTGGTCTTCTTGGCTCCTGTGGTTGTTAACTTTCTGGGAAAGTTGATGGGATTTCAAGTATATGCTATTTTTCTCCATGGGATCCAAATGATAGATTCATATAGGGAGTCCCCATGGAGCAAGAAGACAGAGAAAGAGGTCAGAAACAGCACCAGTGTGGAAAATAAACTAGGCTGGATGCTGCTTAAGATATATATTGACTAAGGTCTTTACATAGCAGATTGAAAATGAGCAATTGGAAATCTGGCTGGAAATGAGTATTAGTATTACAGGTGACGGCTTCCTTTTCCCTTGGTTAGCTTTGGCAATGGCAGTTGATTAACATGAGTCCCTAGAAGAGACTGGGTGGGTAAGGAGAGTGTATGGGAATTAATCTGAGATGAATGGTTAGAGGACATTCTACATTTACTTTGCTGTGATACTTTGGACAAATCACATAATAGATCAGAATGAGAGTTTCCTTAGATTAAGATGGAAATGAAAATATGTGATGTCCAGTCTCACTGCGTTGTCATGTCTGATGAGTTTAAACACTGTGTTATTCAGATGTTGGTCCCCAGTAGTAGTCTTGTTAATGATAAAAGTTTTGAAAAGTGGGATTAGGAAATAGGAGGTAGATATGACACAGAAAAGACATGAACTCTAAGGATGACTTGGAATCTCAGCCCTCTCATAGAGATGTTGTAATAAATAATGATAACAGATACAAAAGTCTTGTGATTGGCCATGGTAGGTGCTCTGGAAATGGTAGATCTCAATCACTCAACCCAGCTATTGCTTCATTAAAAATGCCACAGACCAAGTTAAGTGAATGACTTGATTTTATACACCCTTTTATGTAGACTTTTTTTAAAAAAAGAGATGAGCTATCAGTATTCTTAAAATTCCTTCCATTATAACGTACTTCTCATTTTCCATCTTTTAAAAAAGAGGATTCTGTCCTATGTTATTTATTGTCTAGAAACATCTTTACTAGGCTCTGCTTTTAATGATTCTTAGACATCTGCAGTCTTATCTTTTAGAGTGGGTCAATCTAACAATTATAAATAAGAAGGAATTTTTTAAAAAATTTAAGAGGAGATAGATTAAGTCCTAGGAAAATATGGAAAGAACAGCTTAATTTTTGAGTATTAAGAACACAGCTTCGTGCCTACATATTGAAGTGCTCTGTGGTAGAAATAATTCTAGGTTTGGTTATAAATTAGCTACAATCTAGAAAGTCTTTGAGAAGGCCAAGTTCTACCCCAGCCTGGTTATCTGATGCCAGTAGACACAGTCAGGTCATTGGCTTCTCAGAGAGCTTAGGGGCCAGTCTAGTTTACCTTAGCACAATGACCACGATGTGCCCCGTCAGCTTGGAATCCCTTTCTGTAGTGTGGCCATCAACACTTTCATTGTTAACCGTGTTTCAATAATGCCGTGTACATTCTGCAAGTCAGCACTGCTGACAAGAGAAATTTCCTGCGGGGCTGGCAGTGGAGGGATGGTGGCCTGCCCACTAAATTCTGTCCACCCTGCTGGCTGGGCAATGAATAATGAAACTGGGAAAGCCTAGCTTCAGCTCGCACCACCTATGGATGCTGTGCCTGCCTGACTCCTTTGGTAATGACAGAGGTCTCAACTGCCTGCCCAAGCCTTGCCCTCCATATATTAGCAAAACGGATCCTGGCTCCCTCTGAGCCTGTCTCACTGAGAAGTAGTCAGCCAGTCTCAAAAACTGCTCATTACTAATGTGTGACCCTCCCAGCCAGGGCCTCCCAGACAGGCTGCCTTTCCCCAAAGCAGCTCACAGTAGAGTGGAATGAACATAAGACAAAGTATCAATCCTAGGTCCTAATCCTAACTCTGCCACTTACTGTGTGACTTCATACAAGTCACTTGCCTGCTCTGAACTGAGGTTCTCTATTTGTAAGATGGGAATAGATTTTCCATTTGTAAACTGGGAACAGGGATAACTAAGGATCCCCATAAGAGTCTTATAAGATTAAAGTTTATGAATGAGAAAGTGCTTTGAGAACTACAAACGCTCTGAGAGTGAAGAACTACAGTGAAATAAAATACTTCAAAATTAGGGCTTAGGGACATGCTGACTGATTAGTGGAAAGATGTTTAGAAGACTTTGCAGGCCGGGTGTGGTGACTCATGCCCGCAATCCCAGCACTTTGGGAGGCTGAAGTGGGAGGATAGCTTGAGGCCAGGAATTCAAGACCAGCCTGGGCAACATAGCAAGATCCCATATCTAAAAAAAAAAAAAAAAAAAATTAATTAGCCGGGCATGGTAGCACACGGTTGTAGTCCCACCTACTCAGGAGGCTGAGGCAGGAGGATCACTTAAGCCCAGAAGGTCAAGGCTGCAGTGAGTCATGATCATGCCACTGCACTCCAGCCTGGATGACAGAATGAAAACCACATCTCAAAAAATAAAATACATTGTAACATTCTATAACCACTGCAGGCTCAGTGCACTGGGAGAAAATGCTGTACTAACACCTAAGATAAAATATGCTTCAAGGTTTTGGATGAGTTTCTAAGATAATCAAGCCAGTAAATGAAAATGCCAGCACCACCTAGGGCTCTCATTCACTCCATGGCTTTTCTCAGTCTCTCCAGTGATTTCTCCTTTATGGGGTCTGAAGACCAACAGCCCTGCATTCTGATCTACTTATTTAATTAGCTTAAATACATGCAGAAAAGGGTGTAGCAGTCTAAGGATGAGATGGGAGAAACAGAGATAAGCAGAAGAGGAGGAAACAGAAAAACTTGGATCTTTTGTCAGTTGTGTGTGTGTGCCAAACCTATATTTGAATGCTGTTTGGTCTGTGTTTACTTTAATGTGTTCTTCTTTCTGCATTCATTCAGAGCTAAATTTATCCCACTAGAGGAGAAGGCATACTCAGGGAGGTGGGGGTGGAAAAAGAGCAGACACAAAGGCGGCTGCTTGACTGGGAGCCAGGAGCCTTGTGGAGTTCCCTGGAAGAAGACGGTGGAAGCCAGCACATGGAAGGCAGCCACTCCAGAGGCTCTGTGAGGACCCTGTGCAGACTTGACAAAGGAAGGTGCTTCCACAGGAGCATCTGCGCCCTTTGCTTTTGAGAAGGGAAAGAGAAGGAACAAGACTTTAGCTTTTGTAAATTAGAGAAAGCAGTTCCATAACTCCCATGAGCTCCCAAGTCTGGCCCAACCCTTCAGAAAAGACTGCAGCTCTCTGGGCATCCCCAAAGAAAACAGTGTCTGTCTCCATGGAAAGAAGAAGGGCAGCTGGCAGGGCCACTTCTGCTGCAAAGCTGATCTTGCTTTCTATTGAGGTGTCATGCCAGTTGTTTATCTGCTGGAATAATGCCTCTGGGGTGGGACTGGAGGAGAGGGAGGTTGTTACACTCCACCTTCTGGGTTGGATTAAGTACTGGGCCCCTATAACTGGAGGTAGGATCATTCATGCTTCCTGGGCTGCGAGCCAGGTGCCTCCTGTTGGTCCTTCATGATTTCCTTTCTTCTTACTCAGTTACCGTCTTTCCTCCTCTAATTCCTTACTTCTCACTCACCCCGAAGTGAGCCCTTCTTATACTATCTTCTGCCAGTGGACAAATCATTGAAATTGAGATAGCTTTTCTTGTGATCAGAGAGTTCTCTGTTAGAATCGAAGATCTTCCTGTAGAATAGGTAGTCAGTTTCCATCTAGGACTGTGTCCATCATTATGAAACTTCCCTTCATTGATTTGGGGAAAGAGAGATTTTTAGCATTCTGGCATGGTTCTCCTTTGTTTTAGGCTCAGATAAGTCACCACAGCATCTTGCCAGAGCTTTACTCTGTATTTGGCTTCTTGTACCCTCTACTCCTCCCCAGAGAACTTGACACCTTCTTCATCTGTTCGTCCCATTCCAAATTTGGTGCTTTCTCTTACCATGAGCTATGCTTGGAATGCAGCCTCCCCCTCCTTATTCTAACTTTCCAAGTCTCTTCTTGTTAACCTCACAGAGTTCCAGAAATCCCACCCCCTCTGGGTATGCCTGTCAGTCCCTTTGGGAAGGAAAAGTGGTTATCCCTCCTAATTCCAAACATAGCATGACTTGCAAACTGAATGCTCAACTTGTCACTCTTTCAGTAAATTCTAAAAATTATAAAGTCATAGCCTCGAAGGAGCTCTTGTCAGATTAATTGGTGTCCCATAAGCCACCATGATCATTGTTTGCACATGATGAAGCTACTTAAATTGGGAGGAAGCATAGATTGGACAAACCTGACCTTATCTTCCAGTTCTTAAAACTTAATGACCTTGAGAGATTTACTTGACTTCTCTGAGCTTAAGTTATTCTGTCTGTACAATGGGAAAGACAATAGTATTCATTTCATTTCATAAGATTTTTGTGACAATCAAATGAGATAATGTATATAAAGTTCCTGGCACATTGCAGATGCTCAATGAATTCTATTTTCTAGATATGAGCATAATCTTATTTATCTGTTGACACCCATATCCCTCTGGATGTGTTTCTTCATACCTGTTCCAGTAAAAACTCCTGAGTAGTTTGTTCAGCACACTACCAGTTGTGTCCAAGTGTACCCAAGATGGCCCTTCGGACTAGACCAGCATTTGTTCATGAGTATTCTTTACTGGTTGCTAACCTGGTCATTGCCTCTTACCTGTAAAATTTGCAATCCAGGTCTTTTGATGCTGTTCAAATCTTTTTGTAACATTTTGACTATGCCAAATTCTGCATTTATTATGACAGGTGAAAGACAGAAGTGCAAAGTGTATTAGTGTGGGGTTTTTGCTACCATCTAGAACAGCGATTCTAAGCTTTAGGGGAGAGGAATTCACATAATCCTTTTGAGAATCTGGTAAGAACTATGGACTCCTTCTCAGAGCAGGGTGTGTGCATATAGCATTTTATGTATAGTTTCTGGGGTTTCAGGAATTCCTTGAGTTCTTCCAAGAACATTCCTAGAAGGACTACTGGTTTAAAAAAAAAAAGTCTGCCCTGGTTCTCAGAATACCAGAGCAACTGAGAAGAACAAGAGAAAGTGGGTTTATCTCCAAAGATCCAGGAATCTCCCTTTGGGTATGAATGAAAGAGCACAGGAAGTCTGGGCAACTCCTGCCCAGCCTGGGAGCCCCTCCAACCTAGCCAACCACTGGCTGTCTGAGATCTGAGAGCTGCCTGAGCTCTGACAGCTGCCCTTCCCTAGTTTCTGCTCACAGTTGATGGCAGAGAAAAGGCACAAATGACAGTGAATCTCCTCTCTGGGCTTAGGTTACTGCCACTGTTTTTCTCCCAACCAAAACTTCCTCTGACTCCATGTCTACCCAGCCTTTAGTTCTTCTAGGGAGAAGAGTCTTCACCCAATCTCCCCAGAAGGTACCTCTCCTGCATCTACACACAGTAGTTATCCTTTCAATCTATTCTTGCCTCCCAGGATAAGCGTGAAACGGCTTTCTATTCTAGGTGGAAACAAAAACGAAAATAGATTTCAGGACCCCAAGTTGCAAACTCATTGAAATAAAACATAGCACAGTGTTGAAACAGAATAAGAAAACGGTTTGTATACATCACCCTCAAACAGGGTTAGGTCCACCTCACCAGGCACCTTCACAAATATCCTCCAATACTCAAAATCCACTTTCTGAAGGCCTGCCTGGCTTCCCCACACCCCCTACCACTGTTGGCTGAAGTCATTTTACTTCCAGTTTGGAAGTTCCAGCCAGCATCTGAGCTTGATCCAAAACTATTGGACTCTGTGGTTTCCAAGGAAAACAGTCTGTCGCTGATTTAAAGACACTGTTAAGTTGGTGCAAGCCAAAACAAATGGAGCAGGCTTTTCATTAATAAGGAGGAAGCAGCCCTTCCAAGGTGGTGACCTAATGAAGCAAGCGACACATTTGGGCATCAGGTTTCAACCCCAGCACCAAACAGACTCAAGATTTCACACTTGCCCTCTGAGCCAATAAAACCCTAAACTTGATAATCATGCTATTTAAAAAAACATTGTAACAGCCCCAGCTCACAGAGAAAACGTTTATTTGGTAAGAATATGACCACTGGTGGAAAAAAACAAATGGGCAAAGATACACTTTTGCCATTTTACTTTCATAGAAGTAAAAACTAGTATTTCTATGAGTTCGTTTTAAATTAAATAAAGGTATGAATTGAGGATTGAGAGAATAGTCTTAAATTTAGGTTGTTTTTATTTATTTATTTTTTATAAATAGAGATGGGGTCTCACTGTGTTACCCAGGCTGGTCTCAAATTCCTAGGTGCAAGGTATCCTCCCAACTCAGTCTCCTGAAGTGCTGGGATTACAGGCGTGAGCCACCATGTCTGGACTATTTTTAAATTTAGTAAACACTTACATGGTGCTGACTATATTACCGAATTCATCCAAAGTGCTTTATATATATTAACTAATGTAATCCTCCTATCAGCCTATGAGGAAGCCTATAAGCACTATTATTATCACCATTTTACAGATGAGGAAACTGAGGCACAGAGAGCTAGCATCTAGTAACACAGCTTCTAAGTGGCAGATGTAATAATATCAGGTGATAAGCTTATTGTTTGGAGTACTTGACTATGTGGAACTATTTAAGCATGAGCAACATTTAGCTGTATTATTTTTAAAAAATTGTATGTTTCAAAATAGCTAAAAGAGAGATCTTGAAATGTTCCCAACACATAAAAATCATAAAAGCTTGAGGTTCTGGATACCCTACATATCCTAACTTAATCATTACACATTTTTGCATGTAACAAAATATCACATATACCCCATAAATACGTACAAATATTATGTATCAATAAAAATATGCATTTGAAAGAGATAAAAGGAATACTTTTTTTTTAAGTACTTGGAATATCACCCTCTCTAAGGAATAAGGCCTCAGATAACAAACATTGAAAGGACAGTCCTGAGCTCACTTCTCCCAACACTTTCTCCTTCCTTCCTTTCTTCTCCCTCCTTTCTTCCTGCCTGCCTGCTTTACTCCTTCCTGCCTGCCTGCTTTACTCCTTCCTGCCCTCCTACCTCCCTTTCTCCCTCCCTTCCTTCCTCCCTCCCTCCCTCCTTTTCTTCTTTCCTTCCTTTTCTCTTTCTTTCCTTCCTTTCTTACCTTTCTTCCTGCCTGTCTTCCCTCTCTTCCTCCCTTCCTCCCTTCACTCTTTTTCTTTCCTTCCTTTCTTTCTTCCTGCCTGCCTTTGCTCCATTCCTCCTTCCTTTCTCCTTCCTTTTCTCCCTGTCTCCCTCTTTTCCTTCCATCCCTCCTTCCCTCCTTCCATCTTGCCACATGTATTGGCCCACACTTTGAATCAGGCATTGTCCTATGTGCTAGAGATCAGCTGCCTTTTTCCCACCTAGAATCCAGGGAAGGGAGAGAGACATTAAGAGTAGAGAAGTGCACACTGTAACCTCGGCATGCTCTGAAGCAAGCCACTAAGGAGAGAGTGGCATTGGGGTAATGGTTTAGGTATAGGAGGAGGAAGTGACAATCAGAGAACCCTGAATGGAGCCAGTGATGGACTCTTGCTGGGTAGGAGGGAGCAAGGGGAGGGGTACAAGGGGAGGAGACCAGGGAGTGATCCCAACAGATCTCCACCTTCTGAGGGGTTAAGCAAAGTGCAAAGTGATGTATTTACATTTTAAAAGGTCACTCCAACTGCCTGGGATGAGGCGGGGAAGAGTGAGCAGGGAAACCAGCAGGATCTGACAAGATTCAAGGGAGAGACCCGCAGAATGCTGTCGTAGAAGTAGACAGAGCAATGACCCCCAAAGATGCCCATGCCCTGGCCCCCAAAGATGCCCACACCCTAATCCCTGGAACCTGTGCATACATCATCTTCAATGGCAAAAAGGACTCTGAGGAAGTGGTATTAGGGTGGGCACAGGCCAGTGGGGTGGCCTTGCTGGAACTAACGTTTGGACAGAGCCAGGAGACCTTCACTGTGGGGCTGGAGGGGCAGTAGGAGGGGACAAAATTCCAGAGTCAGCTGAGGAGAGCCCAGAACACATGAGCAAGGGGAACGTGGACCCAGGTTCCAATCACAGCTCTGAGGCTTCCAAGGTGAGTTTAAACTTCAGGAAATCGCTGCATTTCTCTCACATCAGCTGTCTCAATCAGAAAATGAAATTAATAGTGCCTAACTCATATTGTTTTAAGGGTAAAAGTAGATAATCCATGTAAATCCCCTGGCACAGTGCCTGGCAGGTACTAAGGACTGTCATAAAGGCCAGTCAGCAGCATTCTCACAAAAGGAGTTGGGGGCAGTGGCTAAGGGTATTGGCACTGCAAGGCTCCAGTTTCAACACCAGCTCCATAGTTATTAGTTGCGGGGAGCCCTGGGCAAGGTACTTAACCTGTCTGTGCCTCAATGTTATCCTGGGTAAACTGAAGATAATGTCTACCTTATGGGGTTCATGAGAAGGTCTGTGTTGGCTTTTATTATTCTGCTGATGAGGCTGATGAATAATGCACAGATTCTTTATGAAATGAAAACCTAGAGGTTAGATTTACTACATCAGAGTCTCTGTAATCAGCTACTTAAATGACTCACTATTTCTGCCTTATCAACATGCAGCAAAAGGATGATGAGGCTAACATGAAATCCATGCACAGTAAATAAAGATGCTGTCAGCTTTGCCTTAAGGGCTTTTTCATGATGCTGTGAACGCCACGATGCACAACCAGGCAGTGAGGGTCTTTGCTTTGAGGAAATCGCAATGAGCCTGCAAGAAGATGCAGAGCCAACGTTTGAGAATTAATAGCCTACACCTGTTAGTCACTCTCATTTTAATCTTCCACCCCCTCCCTTGCTCAGTCTAGCTGTGGACTCTGAGTCCCTACACCTGAACCACATTGAGGGTCCAGGACTTTGGCATTTAATGGTGTTTGGAAAACACTCAAATCATTTGTGCCCAAAACAGGGGTGACAATACTATTCCCACTGGGCAAGGTCATTGACGCAGCAGTTTGACTTACACAAATGGCCCTTTTATGGGCAAAATGATGACCCTGAGCTCCACAATCTAAAGAGCTAAGTGCTCAGTACATAGCATGTCCTTAAATGCTTTCTGAGAGGACTCCCAGACAATGCGGAGGGTAATGCATGTACACTTGACATATCTTATCAGAGAAGCCTAAGACAGCCTGCCTGCCTCTCCTCCCTGGGACATTAGAGAAGCTGGGGGAATTCCAGAAGGAAGGCGTATGACAGTCTGTATGTGACAGGCCTGGGTGTAACCAGGAACCATGTGGCCTCCGTCACAATTGATCACCATGTTGATACCAAGTCCCCATCATGTTGTGGGTTGCAGTTCTTGAGCCCAGGGGGTTTTACTCATCCCCTAAAGCCTGCTGACTCATACTGTGGTGTGTGACAGCAGCAGCAGCAGCATTACCTGGAACTTGTTTGAAATGCAGATTATCAGCACCCTGAGACCTTCTGAATCAGAATCTGCATTTTTACAAACTGCCCTGGTGATCTGTGTGCAATTCTAGTTTGAGAAGCACAGATGGAGAGCCTACTGGGTCTCAGCTGTGACTGCACATCAGACTTTTAAAGATGGGATGCTTTAAAATTATAACCTTACCCAAGACCCACTCCAGACTAACTGTATCAGGATCTATTTGTAAATTTCACAGGTGGTTTTATTATGCAGCCAGGATTAAAAAGCACAGATGTCATTGATGATGATGACGGCAATGATTGCAAGTTACATTACTGAGCATCTACATGTGCCGAACTCTTGCTACCACTATATTAACTCATCACAATTCTGTGAAGATGTACTAGCATTCTCTTCACTTAAGAGATGAAAAATTAAGGAAACTGCCTACGGTCATATGGCACAGATGTGGCAGAGCCAGAATTTGCACTTTTAACCTCTCCATAAATCACAAAGCCTGCCCCAGGCTGACTTCAGAATCTCTGGGGGTGGGGCTTAGGTGTCCACATTTTAAACTTATGCACCAGGTAAATCTAATTCATAGAAAGTGTAAGATGCGAGAACCAGGTTTTATCCACTCACAAAGGGACTTCTTTAATTTACGGCTTTAGAAATTAAAAAGAATCAGCCAGGCGCAGTGGCTCATGCCTCTAATCCCAGTACTCTGGGAGGTTGAGGCAGGTGGATCACGAGGGCAGGAGATCAAGACCATCCTGGCCAACACGGTGAAACCTCGTCTCTACTAAAAATACAAAAAAAATTAGCTGGACATGGTGGCACATGCCTATAGTCCCAGCTACTCAGGAGGCTGAGGCAGGAGAATCACTTGAACTTGGGAGGCAGAGGTTGCAGTGAGCCAAGATCGCACCATTGCACTCCAGCCTGGGCAACAAGAGTGAAACGCCATCTCAAAAAAAAAAAAAAAAATTAAAGAATCAGAGCTATAATGAGTTTGCTCAGCAGTTACTTTTGGCATCATCTATGGGGCAGTTCAGATCCATGACTGTTCATTATTTATATGATAAAGATATGAATCCTGAGTATCCACATTTCTTTCTCACAAATAACTGCCCAGGTCTTCTCATCACAGATGATCCTAGCTGTAGTTCACGTTTCACCTTGTAATTCCAAATGATCCCTGACTCAGAGTTTTCTTTTGTTTTTTGAAAAAATATTCATCCCTTTATTCATTCATTCATCTACCCACACATCCATCTAACCATTCATTTAATCCCATCTATCCATCATCCATCCATCCATTCATTCATCCATCCATCCACCAATCATTCATCATTCAACACCTTCCACTGCTGCACTGGCATTGGTGAGGTAGAGTTGAATAAGGTGCAACTCTCAAGGGGCAACAGAAACATTAACAGACCTTTGGGAATCA
Organism: Cebus imitator; assembly: GCF_001604975.1. Classification (NCBI taxonomy): domain Eukaryota; kingdom Metazoa; phylum Chordata; class Mammalia; order Primates; family Cebidae; genus Cebus; species Cebus imitator. The sequence goes on along the minus strand of NW_016107625.1, from coordinate 210,009 downwards.
GTGAATACAGTTTGATGACAGACCTTTGGGAATAAGTTGATACAGCTCAAGAATCAGTGGGGGTAAGGAGGCAATTCTTGGGACCTAGGGGAGCTGCCAAAGGAGGGTCCAGGAAGGCTTCTCAGAGGACATGAAATAAGAACTGAATTTCAAGGATGCATAGGCTCTCAATGGGGGCTGGTAGGGAGGTAGTATATAGGCAAAGGAAACAGGCTGTGCAAAGGCCAGGAAGTGTAAGAGTGTGGTGTGTTTGGAGTTCTGAGAGCCATCCCATTTTGGGAAAGGATGTGCAAGGTGAGGGGGGTTGGAGATGGCCCTGGGGAGATGAGGCAAGCTCCAGGTCATAGTCTAGTTCAGCTTATCAGAGGTCCTTAAAATCTCCCATCCTCTCAGCTCCAAGGCAAGAGATTTCTTAAAAGTATGTCAAAGTAGCTTTTGCCCCCTTATAATAACTTAGGGTTTTTTCCTGGCTCACAGTGAGTGACTCACATTGCCCTGGGTTGCAATGACAGAGCACAGAGGTTGCTGTGTTACTGCCACTTCCATGTGGACATAGCTAATTTCAAAAGATCGCCAACTCTGATAATACCCTCAGTGTGTCTGGGGTGGAAAATCTGCCAGTGAACACTCAATCAATTAATTTAAAGGTGAATATCTATACTGCCCCCACACACCTAAATTAAAAAGGACTTTTCTGATACACTAGGATGGAATTTCATTGGAAAGTTCCAGGGTGTTAAACAAGTATTTAAATTAAAAGTGGAAACTTAGACCTAGAATCCAGGTGCTGCTAGACTTCTTCCACTGATCAAAGTTTATTGCCAAAAGAGGAGTCATTTTGGAAACATAATTATATAAAAAGAAAAGGAGAAATGCAAAAGATCAAAAACTTCAGAGGGACCTAAAACACTTTGAAGACCTCTTTGGGAAGCACATAGGTTTTTATGATAGAATACCATTAAAAAAAATTCTATCCTTCTAAGTCCATGAGGAATCACCACACTGTCTTCCACAATGGTTGAACTGATTTACACTCCCACCAACAGTGTAAAAGCATTTCTATTTTTCCACAGCCTCTCCAGCATTCTCTGTTGTTTCCTGACTTTTTAATGATCACCAGACTAACTGGCATGAGATGGTATCTCATTGTGGTTTTGATTTGCATTTCTCTAATGACCAGTGATGATGAGCTTTTTTCATATGTTTGTTGGCTGCATAAATATCTTCGATTCCATTACTGGGTATATACTGAAAGGATTATAAATCATTCTCCTATAAAGACACATGAACACATATGTTTATTGCAGCACAATTTACAGTAGCAAAGACTTAGAACCAACACAAATGCCCATCAATGATGGATTAGATAAAGAAAATGTGGCACATACATACCATGGAATACTATGCAGCCATAAAAAAGAATAGGTTCATGTCCTTTGCAGGGGCATGGATGAAGCTGGAAACCATCATTCTCAGCAAACTAACATAAGAACAGAAAACCAAACAACACATGTTCCCACTTCTAAGTGGGAACTGAACAATGAGAACACATGGACGCAGGGAGGGGCACATCAGATATTGGGGCCTGTCAGGCAGTTGGGGGGCAAGAGGAGGGAGAGCATTAGGACAAATACCTAATGCATGCAGGGCTTAAAACCTAGATGATGGGTTGATAAGTGCAGCAAACCACCATGGCACATGTATACCTATGTAACAAACCTGCATATTCTGTATATGTATTGCAGAACTTGAAGTAAAATTAAAACAAAATTCTATCCTTGTTTTCAGACATCACAACAATCCATGAAGTGATAGATATTGCCACAATTCCTGACATATTCATCTGCTTTCAAACATTGATTCACTTTATCTTCTAAAGCAATATTATTGCTTTAGAAAAGCAATAATATGCTTTTCTTAATAATCTTAAAATGTCATAAGATTAGTTTTCTTTTCATTTTAAAACCATTTTATGTACAGCCTGTTTTGCATTCAAATAGGTCACTTTACTTAATGTTTGACATTACTCCACTGGTCTAGATTTAAAACATAAGAAATGATTAGCTGAACATAGCCTCTGCGGTGATCCTCAATGAACATAATCCATATTCTTCATTCAAATGACAGACAATCCAAGAGGTGGAACTTGCTCACATGCTTTCAATGCATGTGTTGGGATAACGTGCCCTGAACAAAATTACAAGAATAGAGAGATCATTTGTGTTTTACTTTGAGTAAAAAAGGAAACTTTAAAAAATGAGAAAAATCCAACAGTTGAAAAACTCCCAGCGAGCACTTGGGAAGGAAAATTAAGTGCATTTGTACTCTAAGGATCTGAAGGATAGATACTTGTTTTGTGAGTTCATTTAACAATATTTATTAATGTACACCTCTTATACAGTGGGCTAACACAGTGCTAGTTTCTGGGTTTACAATGGTGAGTGAAAGTGAGAGGCTCTTCCTTCCAGAGCTGACAGGTCTTCTTGTTAACTCTCTCTTACTAGAATTTGGGGAAGAGGAAGTCTGAAGGAGCCTACAAAACAATGTCCTTCAAATCAGAGTTTACTCAATGCTGATTTTTTATTTTCTATGATTCTGTTTGGGGACAAGTCAGTCAAATAGCCTGAACCTCAGCATCCTCATCTACAAAATAGGAATAATAATAATTTGTAAAGTTATCATGAAGAGACACAAAATGCTGGAGACATTGGAAGTGTTCTATAGAAAATAATTTCTAGAGTAAAGAATATTATAAAAAATATTAAACTTTCCTTCTGTCTTTTTCTCAATTTCTGTTCTCCCTCTCTTTTCCTCCTTGTTCCTTCCTTTTCACCACCGCCTAACCACTGGCATGATTTTAGTGAGCAAGTCTATTGGCCTAAATTCCATAAAGCAATGAGTAAATTATTTCACCTGTGTTTAATTACAAAGTACTGCGGTTTAGAATAAAAATAGACACAAAAGTCTACAGAATGCATGATTCTTTTCATATTACATTCTGTAAAAGGCAAAACTATAGGGGCAAAAATCAAATCAGTGATCAATAGGGGCTGAGAGTGAAGAGGGTGGCTTAAGAACACCAAGGGAACACTGCAGTGACAGAAATGTTCTGCATCTTCATTTTGAAGGTAATTATACACATGTATACATTTGTCAAAACACATCACACTGTGTATTTGAAAAGAGTGAATTTTACCATATATAAATTATACCACAATTCACTTTACTTCAAACAAGAATACTGTGCCTTGGGATCTTTGAGCCTTTCATTAGGAAAAATCTATGATCAGTATAGGAAATTGGCAGTGCTCCTGGAAATACTCATGTACACAACTAACTATAACAAAAGACAGACATTGATAATTTCCCTAAGAGAGGTACAAAGTTCTCTGGGAATTCGGAGGCAAGAGAAACAACATCCGTCCAGAGAAACCAAGAAATAGTTCATGGAGGAGGATGCATTTAAACTGGGCCTAAAAGGTTGCAATTAATCACTGGTTGGTTTTTGTTGTTATTGTTGTTGCTGTTTGTTTGCTTCTCCACTATGATCAATTTCTTAGACTCTAGCACCTGTTTATAAATTGCTTGCAAAATTTGTTACAGGTTTGATTACTTTTCTAATTCTAAAAGGTCCTATATTATGATGGATGCATTTGCCAGAGATTAAATGATTCACACTATCTTGCACCTTAAAGAATCATAGTTTTGATGCCATGTTTTCTGAGTTTGTGGTGATTCAGGAATTGATTAATTTTTACATGTACACTTATAAAACATTCTTCTATGCGATGAAGAGATGTGCAATGCCATTAGAGGGTATAGCACATCTAAGTGTAAGAGGCAGGGAATGGGCTCCAAAAATCTGAGTTCTATAATGCATAAGTAACTCCATACATCAAGAAAAAAAAAAGATTAATACCCCAAAAGAAGATAGGGGGAAACTATACAAACAGAGGTCAGAAGAGAAAATACAGTGGCTCTCAAACTACGAAAAGATGTTCTTTTTCAATATAATTAGTGAAAAAGTTACTTCTCTTTCTATAAATTAGTAAGCAAAAAGACCAACAGCTCAGTTCTTTTTGCTTTATTATACTTGAAGTTCTGGGGTACATGTGCAGATCTTGCATGTTTGTTACATAGCTATACACCTGCCACGGTGGTATGCTGCCTCCATCCCCCCATCACCTACATTAGATATTTCTCCCAATGTTATCCCTCCCCTATCTCCCCACCCCCCACTATCCGTCCTCTAGCTCCCTACCCGCAACAGACCCCAGTGTGTGATGTTCCTCTCTCTGTGTCCATGTGTTCTCATTGTTCAACACCCACCTATGAGTGAGAACACGCGGTGTTTCATTTTCTGTTCTTGTGTTAGTTTGCTGAGAATGTTGGTTTTCAGATTCATCCATGTCCCTGCAAAGGACATGAACTCATCCTTTTTTATGGCTGCATAGTATTCCATGGTGTATATATGCCACAGTTTTTTTATCCAGTCTGACATTGATGGGTATTTGGGTTGTTTCCATGTCTTTGCTATTGTAAACGGTGCTGCAATGAGCATACGTGTAAATGTGTCTTTATTACAGAATGATTTATAATCCTTTGCATATATACCTAGTAATGGGATTGCTGGGTCATATGGTAATTCTATTTTTAGATCCTTGAGGAATTGCCACACTGTCTTCCACAATGGTTGAATTAATTTACACTCCCACCAACAGTGTAAAAGTGTTCCTATTTCTCTGCATCCTCTCCAGCATGTTACCTCCTGATATTTTTATGATCACCATTCTAACTGGTGTGAGATGGTATCTCAATGTGGTTTTGATTTGCATTTCTCTAATGACCAGTGATGATGAGCATTAATTGGATCCCATATGTCTATTTTGTCTTTTGTTGCCATTGCTTTTGGTGTTTTAGTCATGAAGTCCTTGCCTATGCCTATGTCCTGAATGGTATTGCCTAGGTTTTCTTCTAGGGAGCAAAGGAAAGAAATAGTTCACAGAACAGAAAATACAAATAGCCTTGAAACACATGAAGAGATGCTTAAACATACTCATAATAAGAGAGAGGCAAATGAAACCTGCACTATCTCACACTGTACCCCATAAATAGGTACAACTATCATGTGTCAATTAAAAACAACCTAACAAAGAGCCAACATGAAACTCAAATTGTAGGAAAGAATAGAGGAAGGGAAGAATCTGATCCCCATCATTTTACTTTATCTTTCTATATCTTTAAATGAGAACATATGTTAAAGCTGGGAGAAGCTGATATTTCATTAAACAGCAAATGTACACAGTGGATGATTAGGTCACTTACAGAAATAAACTACCACTTCTTTGCACATCTGACTAGGACTATGAGTAAATTTCCAATTCCACTGCAAACAAATTACAAATACATTATTTTAAATAAATATTTGTCTTTCAATTGACACACACACAACTGCACTCTTTTGTTTGCATTGGGCTGGCAAAATTTACCAAGTTTGCTGGCAGTATTAATGACAATATAGGAAAATCAGCTAATGCTGGAACAACCTTCATAGAGAACCATTTGGCAATGTCTGTTAAAATTACAAATGCACTTTGATCCAGAAATCCCACTTCCACAAATTTTATCCTACAGATCACCTATGCTCAAAATGATATGAGAAGAACATTATTTAGTGTCGTACTATTTCTAATAGCAAATGAATGTCCATTCACAGGGTTAAAAGAGTTGTTATATATCACATAATAGTACACAACTTCTCTGTAAGACAGGATGGAAAAACTCTTCATGTATTGATAAGGAGCAAGCATCAAAATATATTGTAAATCAAAAAGTCAAAATGCAGAATAGTACGCCATATGTTAGTATTTAGGTTAAAAAGGGGGGTGATTGGAGAATGTACAGCTGTATTTGCTTGTATACACCTGAACTATCCCTGGAAAGATATGTCACCAGCTGGTATTAGGGTTTGTTTATGGGAACTCTTAGAGGGGTTGGGTTGGTTAGGATGGGTAAAACACTTTTTGTGGATATATAATCTTTTATGCCTTTTGAATCTTGGGCCATGCAAATAAATGACCTAATTGAAAATAAATAAAAAATGAAATAAATAAATGAAATAGACACAAAGAAAAATAGATAAATCAATGAAAAAAAGAGAAATCTGGGATGTATCCCTTTTCTATCACTAAGTCTTATGACCATAGACAAGTCTATGCCTTTTTGGTGAACTTTGGCATGCTTTGCTGTAAATGATGTAGTTATCTGTAAGATCTAGTAAGCGCTAGAAGAACTTGTGTTGGTTTTCTTGAGGGCTGAGTTGGGATGTGAACACGGATTCTCTCTTCATGATGAATGCACACAACTGCACATATTGTAGACTATCAAACTCAAGGGCACCATTTATATAACTTGCTATGTGATAGACACTCCTTGGAGTTGTGCAATGCACAGCTTGAACTTCTTTATGGGGCAGACCTGCCTCTTTCTTTGCCTTTGGATTTTTTCACAAAGGACTTTGTGACCATAGTAGACTTCTAGTGGTAGAAACCAATGGTTACTTCCTATGTGGTAAGGGCACCAGGCATCAAAGCCCTTTATTTCAAACAAGACTATTATATATCAAACCATGCATCGGTATGAAGGAAGGATATACAGTATGGGATTCTTACACAATATTCTTTGCCACTAAATGTTCATTTGAAGCAACAAGGATGGAACTGGAGATTATCATGTTAAGTGAAATTAGGCACAGAAAGATATATCTTGCATTTTCTCACTCATATGTGAGACCTAAAAAAGTTAATCTCAAGGAGGTAGAGATTAGAATGATAGTTACCAGAAGCTCAGATGGGTGTGTATGAGGGTAAGTGGGGATAAAGAGTGGATGGTGCATAAGTACAAACATACAGGTAGATAGAAAGAACATGTTATGTTAAATAGCATAATAGGTCACTTATGGTTAACAGCAATGTATTGTATATTTCAAAATAGCTAGGAGAGAGGACTACCAATGTGCCCAAAACATAGAAATGATAAATGCTTGAGGTGATAGATATCTTAAATACCCAGATTTGATCATTAAGTTTTCTATGCATGTACTTAAAATATCACATGTACTTCATAAATATGTACTCATCAATAAAAAATTAGGGACGGGCAGAATTACTAAAAGCTAACGATGCATGAAACAATCTCAAATGATTCAAAGCCATCAGTATGTGATAATTCTTGAAATTCCAACTAGTGGTGAAATAATGGGATATCCAGTAAAGTGCACAGACTATCTGATTAACTTCTGGGGAAAAATTATCTACAGTTAGAATTCATATCCCACAACTGACACTCAGATAAATTTCTTATGGATCAGAGAGTTAAGCATGAAAAGTAAACACCTGATTTCAGCATGAAAAATGACTTTTGGATGTAAAAGGAACAGGATATATCCTAAAAGAATAAACTGATAAAATTGGCCAAAAGCCAATCAAAATTAAAAGAAAAACAACAAAATAGGAAAACACATCTGCAATATCTGTATATAACAGATCAACAGTTCAACCCGTATGAATCAATAAGAAAAAAAGATGAAGATTAATAGCAGAACATGGGTCCAATCAAAAATTCACATAAAAATAAATACATATGGCAAATGACATGAGAGAAATGTTCATCTCACAGATACCCAAAGAAACACAAAATGTGACGCTGTTATTTTATCTATCAAATTGGGCAAGATTTCAAAAGGGATCACACTCAGCATTAGTGAAAGTTTGAAGAACAGATTTACATACTATTGGTATCCGTATGTATATAAATGGTGAACCATTTGGTGATGTGAATCAGAAGTGTTATAACCATACATAACCCATTGATTTAGGTGATTCGGCTTCTAGGAATATTGGTAATGAAAATAATTAGAGATGGGAACAAGGATTTACATATAAAGGAGCTCATTAAACCATCATATGCAGTGATGAAAAATCAAAGCCAATGTACATGATTATCATGGTGCGTCCCTGTACAATAAAAGATTGTACTGCCATTTTTTCAGTTTTTCAGCAAGTATGTATTGATGATGATTACTCTGTGCAAAAGCACTGTTCCAGGGGTTTTGAGGTCTTCATCAGGTTTACAGTCTAGTGAGGCTCTCCTCACATATAATAAATAAATATTTAATGTTAGGTAATTATGAGGGCATTATAGAAAAATTAAGCAGGGTAAAGGTATACTGAGGGGTAGAGAGGTAGAGGCCTGGGGGCTATTTTCTTTTTCCTTTGTATTTTTTCTTTTGAGAGACAGAGTTTCATTGTTGCTCAGGCTGGAGTGCAGTGGCATGATCATAGCTCACTGCAGTCTGGAATTCCTGGGCTCAAGTGATCTTCCCACCTTACAGTTGCAAGCCACCGCACCTGGCTGTGGGCTCTTTTCAATAGAGTTGTCAGGAAATATGTTCCAATTCTCAAATGACAAGGTGTGAGCCATGCAAAGATGAGGGGAAAGAGGTTTCAGGCAGAGGGAACAGTGAGACCAATAGTCTGGGATGGGAACCAGCTGGACACATTACAGAATGAGTCTGAAGGCCACTGTGGCTGAGCAACAAGAATGGAGGGGGAATGGTGGGAGGTGAGGAAAGAGAAACTGGCAGGACCAATTATAAAGAGTCCTGTTGGTCAGGACAAGGAATTTGGATTTTACTTGAATGAGAAGCTGTTGGAGGAGTGTGAGTAGGGAAGTGGCATCGTCTGGTTTACATTTTTAAAATACTCCTAGCTGCTATGTGTGTAGGAATGGGGATGAGTGAGTGAGAGAGGAAGCAGGGAGATCAGGTAGAAGGCCAATGAATTTGTACAGCTCAGACGTGATGGTGGCTTAGGCTCACGTGGCAGAGGTGGAGGTGCTAGGGAGTCCTTGGTGTTGGCAGGAGAGCCAGCAGAACTTGCTTATACACAGGCTACTGGGCAAGAGGAACTAGAGGCAGCAATGATGCCTAGGTTTGGAGTCCGTACAACTGGTCAGATGGTAGAGCCATTTACTAGGATGGTGCTATGGCCCAAATGTTGTGTTCCTCCAAATTCATATGTGGAAACCTTAATCCCTAATGTAATGGTATTTGGAGTTGAGGCCTTTGGGGAGTAACTAGGTCATGAGGGTGGAGCCCTCATGATGAGATTAGTGCCCTTATAAGAAGAGACACCAGAGAGCTTGCTTCTCCTCTCAGTTAGGTGAGAACGCAGCCCGATGGCCATCTGCCAAATAGAAAGAGAATCCTCACTATGCTGGCACTCTGATCTACTACTTCCCAACTTCCACAACTGTGAGAAATAAATTTCTGTTGTTTGTTTAAGCCACTCAGTCTATGGTAATTTGTTGTAGCAGCCCAAAAGGACTAAGATAGATGGGAAAGAGAAAGTTAATGACAAAATGCAACATAAATAACTTCTAGTGATTTGCCATAGAACCACTGTGACTATAATTAACAACACTGTATACTACACTTAATCTGTAAAGAGAGCAGATCTCACATTAAGTGTTCTTACCATAGTAAGATGAAAAAGAGGGAAAGAAGAGGTTGAATTTGATCATTTCTAAAATTACTTCTGGTTCTCAGCTTTTGAATTCTATTATAGGATTCATAGTAACTAAAACACTGGACTTAATATAAGATCTACTTTGTAGTCTTGCTCAGCTCCTAACTAATGTAGTCTCAGAGAAGTAGCTTAACTGGTCTTGATTTTACAAACAAGTGTCCAAGCTACTTTGGATACCTTAGAAGGTACTTTTTCTGTTTTATTTTTCATGCCACATATTTTGTATTTGACACTCCAATAAAATCTAATGAATGAAAAATCAAGGGAAAACTTTTAATGTACAGTAAGTGAGGAAGCAATGTGCAGAAGGCAAGATTAGAGAAAAAAAGAGTGAAAAGAAATTAACAAAACCTCCAAGAAATGTGGGATTATGTGAAAAGACCTAATCTAGATAGATGTACCTGAATGTGATGGAGAGAATGAACCCAAGCTGGAAAACACTCTTCAGGATATAATTCAGGTGAACTTCCCCAACCTAGCATGGCAGGCCAATATTCAATTCCAGAAAATACAGAGAATACCACAAAAATATTCCTCAAGAAGATCAACCCCAAGGCACATAATCGTGAGATTCACCAGGGTTGAAATGAAGGAAAAAATGGTAAGGGCAGCCAGAGAGAAAGGTCGGGTTACCAACAAAGGAAAGCCCATCAGACTGACAGTGTATTTTTTGGCATAAACCCTACAAGCCAGAAAAGAGTGGGGGCCAAAATTCAACATCCTTAAAGAAAAGAACTTTCAACCTAGAATTTCACACCCAGCCAAACTAAGCTTCATAAGCAAAGGAGAAATAAAATCCTTTACGAACAAGCAATTACTTAGAGATTTCATCACCACCAGGCCTGCCTTACAAGAGCTCCTGAAAGAAGCACTAAACATAGAAAGGAACAATCAGTACCAGCCACTCCAAAAACGTACCAAATGGTAAAGTGCATCAACACAATGAAGAAACTGTGTCAACTAATGAGCAATACAACTAGCTAGCATCAAAATGGCAGGATCAAATTCACACATAACAATATTAACCTTAAATGTAAAATGGCTAAATGTCCCAATCAAAAGACACAGACTGGCAAATTGGATAAAAAGTCAAAACCTATCAGTGTGCTGAATCCTGGAAACCCATCTAACATGCAAGGATACATATAGGCTCAAAATAAAGGGATGGAGGAAGATTTACCAAGCAAATAGAGAGCAAAAAAAGCAGGAGTTGCAATCCTAGCCTCTGATAAAATAGACTTTAAATCAACAAAGATCAAAAGAGACAAATAAGGGTATTAAATAATGGTAAAAGGATCAATACAACAAGAAGAGCTAATGATCCTAAATATATACACACCCAATGCAGGAGCACCCAGATACATAAGGCAAGTTGTTAATAACCTAAAAAGAGCCTTAGACTCCCACAAAATAATAGTGGGAGACTTTAACACTCCACTGTCAATATTAGACAGATCAACGAGACAGAAAATTAACAAGGAAATCCATGACTTGAACTCAGATCTGGACCAAGAAAACCTAATAGACATTTATAGAACTCTCTACTCCAAATCCACAGAATATACATTCTTCTCAGCACCACGTCACACATACTCTAAAATCGACCACATAATTAGAAGGAAATCACTCCTCAGCAAATGCAAAAGAATGGAAATCATAAGAAACAGTCTCTCAGACCACAGTGCAATCAAATTAGAACTCAGGATTAAGAAACTAACTCAGAACCATATAACTTCATGAAAACTGAACAACTTGCTCTCGAATGTTGACTGGATAAACGATGAAATGAAGGCAGAAATAAAGATGTTCTTTGAAATCAATGAGAGCAAAGAAACAAAGTACCAGAGTCTCTGGGACACATTTAAAGCAGTGTCTAGAGGAAAATATATGGCAATAAATGCTCACATGAGAAGCAAGGAAAGATCTTATATTGACACCCAATCATCAAATTTGAAAGAGCTAGAGGAGCAAGATCAAAAAAACTCAAAAGCTAGCAGAGGACAAGAAATCACTAAGATCAGAGCAGAGCTGAAGGAGATAGAGACACAAAAAACCCTTCAAAAAATCAATAAATCCAGGAGCCGGCTTTATGAAAAGATCAACAAAACAGACAGATCACTAGCCAGATTAATAAAAAAGAAAAGAGAGAATAATCAAATAGATGCAAAAAAAAAAAAAAATAAAAGGGATATCACCACAGATTCCACAGAAATGCAAACTACCATCAGAGATTATGACAAACAACTCTATGCACATAAACTAGTAAATCTGGAAGAAATGGATAAATTCCTGGACACTTGCACCCTCCCAAGCCTAAATCAGGAAGAAGTCAAAACACCAAAAAGACCATAACAAGGGCTGAAGTTGAAGCAGCAATTAATAGCCTACCCACTCAAAAAAGCCCAGGTCTAGATGGGTTCACAGCTGAATTCTACCAGACATACAAAGAGGAGCTGGTACCATTCCTTCTGAAACTATTCCAAACAATCCAAAAAGAGGGAATCCTTCCCAAATCATTTTATGAGACCAACATCATCCTGATACCAAAACCCAGCAGAGACTCAGCAAGAAAACTTCAGGCCAATATCTACGATGAACATAGATACAAAAATCTTCAATAAAATACTGGCAAACCAATTGCAACAGCACATCAAAAAGCTTATCCATCACAATCAAGTAGGCTTGATCCCAATGATACAAGGCTGGTTCAACATATGCAAGTCTATAAACTTAATTCACCGCATAAACAGAACCAAAGACAAAAACCACATGATTATCTCAATTGATGCAGAGAAGGCCTTTGACAAAATTGAACAGTGCTTTATGCTAAAAACTCTCAATAAACTAGGTATCAACAGAATGTATCTCAAAATAATAAAAGCTATTTATGACAAACCCACAGTCAATATCATACTGAGTGGGCAAAAACTGGAAGCATTCCCTTTGAAATCTGGCACTAGACAAGGATGCCCTCTCTCACCACTCCTATTCAATATAGTATTGGAAGTTCTAACCAGAGCAATCAGGCAAGAAAAAGAAATATAGGGTGTTCAATTAGGAAAGGAGGAAGTCAAATTGTCTCTATTTGCAGATGACATGATTGTATATCTAGAAGACCCCATCGTCTCAGGCCAAAATCTTCTGAAACTGATAAGCAACTTCAGCAAAGTCTCAGGATACAAAAATCAATGTGCAGAAATCACAAGCATTCCTATATACCAACAGAGCCAAATCAAGAACCAACTGCCATTCGCAATTGCTACAAAGAGAATAAAATACGTAGGATATAACTAACAAAGGACATGAAGGACCTCTTCAAGGAGAACTACACCACTGCTCAAGGAAATGAGAGAGGACACAAACAGATGGAAAAACATTCCCCGCTCATGGTTGGGAAGAATCAATAATGTGAAAATGGCCATACTGCCCAAAGTAATTTATAGATTCAATGCTATTCCCATCAAGCTACCTATGACCCTCTTCACAGAACTGGAAAGAACTACCTTAAATTTCATATGGAACCAAAAGAGAGTCCACATAGCCAAGTCAATTCTAAGCAAAAAGAACAAAGCGGGAGGCAACACGCTACCTGACTTCAAACTATGCTACAAGTCTATAGTAATCAAAACAGCATGCTACTGGTACCAAAACAGAGATATAGACCAATGAAACAGAACAGAGGCCTCGAAGGCAATGCCACACATCTACAACGATCTGACCTTTGACAAACCGGACAGAAACAAGCAATGGGGAAAAGATTCCCTGTTTAATAAATGGTGTTGGGAGAACTGGCTAGCCATGTGCAGAAAGCAGAAACTGGACCCCTTCCTGACACCTTACACTAAAATTAACTCCAACTGGATTATAGATTTAAACGTAAGTCCTAACACCATAAAAACCCTAGAAGAAAACCTAGGCAAAACCATTCAGGACATAGGCATAGGCAAGGACTTCATGACTAAAACACCAAAAGCATTGGCAACAAAAGCCAAAATAGACAAATGGGATCTGATTAAACTCCAGAGCTTCTGCACAGCAAAAGAAACAATAATTAGAGTGAACCAGCAACCAACAGAATGGGAAAAATTTTTTGCAATATACCCACCTGACAGAGGGCTAATATCCAGAATCTACAAAGAACTAAAACAGATTTACAAGAAAGAAACAAACAAACCCATTCAAAAGTGAGCGAATGTTATGAACAGACACTTTACAAAAGATGACATATATGAGGCCACCAAAAGTAGGAAAAAACGCTCATCATCACTGGTCTTTAGAGAAATGCAAATCAAAACTACATTGAGATACCATCTCATGCCAGTTACAATGGCGATCATTATTAAAAAATCTGGAGACAACAGATGCTGGAGAGGATGTGGAGAAATAGGAACACTTTTACACTGTTGGTGGGAGTGTAAATTAGTTCAACCATTGTGAAAGACAGTGTGGTGATTCCTCAAGGACTTAGAAATAGAAATTCCATTTGACCCAGCAATCCCATTAACTGGGTATATATCCAAAGGATTATAAATTGTTCTATTATAAATACACATGCACATGTATGTTCATTGTGGCACTGTTTACAATAGCAAAGACCTGGAACCAACCCAAATGCCCTTTGATGATAGACTGGACAAGGAAAATGTGGCACATATACACCATGGAATACTATGCAGCCATAAAAAACGATGAGCTCGTGTCTTTTGTGGGGACATGGATGAACCTGGAAACCATCATTCTCAGCAAACTGACACAAGAACAGAAAATTGAACACTGTATGTTCTCACTCATAGGCAGGTGTTGAACAATGAGAACACATGGATACAGGGAGGGGAGCATCACACACTGGGGTCTGTTGGGGGACTCTGGGGAGGGACAGCAGGGGGTAGTGAGTTGGGGAGGGATAACATGGGGAGAAATGCCAGATACAGGTGACAGGGATGGAGGCAGCAAACTACATTGCCATGTATGTACCTATGCAACAATCCTGCATGTTCTGTACATGTACCCCAGATTATAAAGTGCAATAAAATATATTTAAAAATAAAATAAAAATAAATGACTCTGAGGTATATAGATCAAATTCCCCATGACATACAGAAAAGCATCCAAAATGAATCTGAACAGTACTTCCACAAACACTTTCAAAGTTGGTGGAAACAAGTCACAAATCGTCAATGTGGCTTGCTTCAGCCAGATAATCAAATGCAAACATCTTCAGATTGTCACAGAAAGCCCAAGGGGGCAGAAATGCCTGTTTTGTCACAAACTGTCACCCAATAGTAGGGCACAGCTTGACAGGTTTTCAATGGCTTTCCTTGTGTATGCTTTTGGAAGCTGGAAAAAGAAGATGACAAACTGAGGAAGGAAGTACCCTCTTTTTCCCCCTCCCCCATTATTATAGCAGAACTGGAATGGTTTTGGAAACAACCACAAAACACCCCAGCCACTCTGGTTCCCTAAAGTCTTGATCCCTCCCCTGTGCTTCAGCTCTCAGCAGTAAAATCTCTAAGACTCAACTTGGCTGGGAACTTCCTAATTTCTCCTCTCTGGCTTTTAGAAAGCCACTAAGAAGCAATGGGGTATGGTAAAAATGAACATGGGCTTTGAATCAAGAAGTCATGGGTGCAAATCCTGGCTCTGGTATTTTCTCTTGGAAACTCCAAGTAGCATCTTGGTTCACCAGTCATTATCTTGTGGAAGCAAGACACCATGACCAGGGTTGAAATGGAGAAGGAGTAAACTTCATCTAAGGCCAGAAAACAGTCAGTTCTTGAACTTGCCTCTCCTTTTCTTGACCAGCTAGTACTACTCGTCATTCAACCTCTGTAATATTCCAAAAGCCGGTTGCTTTTTCTCTCTACCCACCGCTACTCTTTATATTCAGGACCCCATTTTTTCTCAACTGGATTAATAAGATTGCCCAGCAACTGGTCTCTTGCCTCTAGATGGCGTTTTCCCCAGTCCATCTGTCACATCTCAATGGGTGTAATCCTCCCAATATAAAGTGGTTCTTATCATTTCTTTATATAAAACTCTTCAGTGCTTTCCTCTTGTTCTTAGGAGAAATCCCCAAATCCTTAGCACCACCTTCAAGGTCCTTCATAATCTGATGGCTGCTTCCAGCTTCAGGGTCATCATTCCTCCTCAACCCCTTGGGCTCCTCCCATTCTGAATTATTTGCAATTTCCCAAACATTCCACCTGCCCCTACACCTCCAGGCTTTTCGACACACCATTCCTTCTACCTGAAATGTTTTCTTCAATTCCTCTTTTTTCCCATGTCAAGTCATCATTTAGCTTCTTGCTACCAAAAGTAGCACTGGCCTCACATGGAGAAATGCAGGATCTCAGGCTCCCACCCCAGACCTCTGAGTCAAAATCATCAGTGTAGCAAGACTCCCAGGAGATTCCTGTATATGTGAAAGTTTGAGAAGCTGTGGCTTGCTAATTCCAACTTACGGTCACTTTGGGCTCCACCACCTCCCAGAAGTCTTCTTGCATTCTTCCTTCACTCTAACTGGTCTTCATTGAATGCCTTTCTCCGGTGTCCCGTCATCCTATGTGCTTCTCTCCATATAAGCTGCCATATTAAGATTTTCTGGACTCTCCTGCCACTTCCACCAAGACATAAGCACTACAGTACCTAGCACAGAGCCTAGCTATACATTATAGGTGCTCAATGAATGTTTTTTGAATATGCAAATGAATACATGAAAGGACCAATTGGGCCAAATAAGAGTGTGAGTAGAAAAAGTTTGCTTAGTTATCTTTAGGACTTTTACTGTTTCTTAGACTTAGCTCACCTTTCTGGTTCTTGCTACACTTTGAAGGCCAACCACTAAGAAAGAACAAGGGTATTCTTGGGAATAGCTATTCTCTCCATATTACCTCAGGCCAATAGCTGCAGGCATTTGAACAAATGAGTTTTCCCTTCTGCTTTTTACTTGGTGATGGATTCAGCTCAGCTTAGAAATAAAAGCTTTGGGTTTAGATGACATTTTTGAAGGGCAGGAAATTCCCTAGAAATCCTAGCTTCATCTTGCTCTATGAGATGGGTCTCCTGAACTGACTCAAACTTTTTATTTGAGCGCATGATCTAACTGTTATTTCAACTGCTGCAAAACTCAACCACATGGAAGAAAAACGAGCTAGGAGAAGTCCAAGCACATGAGGTCTCAGAAACGATTTACTATTATGTGCACGTATGACTTTTAGGAGTGAAATGAAGGGGATGCTAGCCAAATCACAGCATGGCGGGAGTTCCCTCTAGAGGCTAGCCAGCATGGATGGCAAAGAAAAGCAAACAAAAGAAACATTCTTTGTACTAGTGAGTAAAACAAAGACCCTACTGAGAAAACTGAAGTGAGCAGGAGAGCTGTAAAATCAACAGAAACGGGGGCTGTCTGTGGAGTGGGCATCTGGTTTTAATGTAAACATCCTTAAAATGTTTCAAGAATGAATGCACATTTGAATAATTTATTATTAAAGTGGGGTTTTTCCCCTATGGATATGTAGGGAAGATTCAAACTGAGGATATCCTTGTATATGCCCAACTCAACCACAGTTTCTCACTCAGTTTAGACATTTTCTAAGTGGAATACTGAATGAAAATCATTTGAAAGCAAACAAAACAGAACTGACTCTGAAAATCTAGGGCTGCCTGACTGGATTCAGGTATATTTTGAAAGACTCACATGAGTATCATACCTTAAGTAGATTGTACAGTTTGCTTAGGAAGCTAGAAGCAGGAGTGAGGGTGGGATGCAAGGGTCTCTGCCTGCACTGGGTCCTATCTGGTGCTTCTTCATTGGGACAGAGACTTTCCTTGAATTGCACTTTCTGCCTCTGATCATTAACATAACATAACCATAAAGATCTGGAAGATGCTGTAGAACAGAAATTGCAAATTAGTGACCAAGGCATGTTTTTGTTTGGACCATACTCTATCTTACAAAAGAATGTCTTAAGTTGATTGCCAACATTTTTAAAACTTCTGCATGGTAACAGTTGGAGATCTAAGTAGCTATCATGGCCTTTAGAAAAGACCAAATTATTTTCCAGAATTTGCCTCAATCCCAACCACTCCCTTTCATCTAGCCCAGACAGCGCGTGCGCACGCACACACATACACACACACCACCCACCCACACACGTCCTAGGGCAGAGCTCTGGAGATGAGAAGGAAATGAGTTTTGTCTCAATTGGTTGGCCACCCTTGGCCATTCTAATTCAGGTATCATACGTAGTATTGCATGATATATTTTTTTTAACATGGTAGAAGAACTTTTTTCCCCTTTTTCTTTACATTATATTACTTTTGCAGAATTACATGAATTTTGAAATTTTATATGTTTTCTCTTTTTCTAATTTTTTATTTTTATTGCATTTTAGGTTTTGGGGTACATGCAAAGAACATGCAAGATTGTTGCATAGGTACAGACATGGCAGTGTGATGTGCTGCCTTCCTCCCCATCACCTATATCTGGCATTTCTCCCCATGCTCTCTCTCCCCAACTCCCCACCCCCCGCTGTCCCTCCCCTATTTCCCCTCGACAGATCCCAGTGTGTGATGCTCCCCTCCCTGTGTCCATGTGTTCTCATTGTTCAACACCTGCCTATGAGTGAGAATATGTGGTGTTTGACTTTCTGTTCTTGTGTCAGTTTGCTGAGGATGATGGTTTACAGGTTCTTCCATGTCCCTACAAAGGACATGAATTCATAGCTTTTGATGGCTGCATAATATTCCATGGTGTATATGTGCTACATTTTCCCTGTCCAGCCTATCATCGATGGGCATTTGGGTTGGTTCCAGGTCTTTGCTATTGTAAGCAGTGCTGCAATGAACATTCATGTGCATGTGTCTTTATAGTAGAACAATTTATAATCCTTTGGATATATACCCAGTTAATGGGATTTCTGGGTCAAATGGAATTTCTAAGTTCTTGAGGAAACGCCACACTGTCTTCCACAATGGTTGAACTAATTTACACTCCCACCAACAGTGTAGAAGTGTTCCTATTTCTCCACATCCTCTCCAGCATCTGTTGTCTACTGATTTTTTAATGATCGTCAATGTAACTGGCATGAAATGGTATCTCAATATGGCTTTGATTTACATTTCTCTAAAGACCAGTGATTATGAGCATTTTTTCATATGTTTGTTGGCCTATGTCTTCTTTTGTAAAGTGTCTGTTCATATCCTTC
>NW_016107625.1:155107-189971 GCF_001604975.1 Cebus imitator | reverse complement strand
CCATTCGGTATGATATTGACTGTGGGTTTGTCATAAATAGCTTTTATTATTTTGAGATATGTTCAGTCAATACCTAGTTTATTGAGGGTTTTTAGCATAAAGGGCTGTTGAATTTTGTAAAAGGCCTTCTCTGCATCAATTGAGATAATCATGTGGTTTTTGTCTTTGGTTCTGTTTATGTGGTCAATTATGCTTATAGACTTGCATATGTTGAACCATAGATGCAAAAATCTTCAATAAAATACTGGTAAACCGATTGTAACAGCACATCAAAAAGCTTTCTTTAATAAGTAATCAAACCTGTCAGTATATAACAGGGCATTTGCAGGTTATTGAAATTGGCCATGTGCCCCCACCATATTGGAACTACTTTCCTATGCTTGAGCAAGTCCCTATTGCTAGAAAATAATCACTGGATTAAGAATCAAGAGATTCTAGTCAACAGTCTTTGTCTCAACTCAGGGAAGGTATAGGCCTTTTCTTGGAATTTCTTGTTTCATGGAGTTTCTTTCACTTCTTGTCTTTCTGTCCTTAACTATAACCATCTAGGGGTTTACCTACAATCTCCATTTCTGGATTTTTCAATACTGGCCACACTGAAATCGCTACTCTTGCACTCATGCAGATGGAGGGGTATAATTTTCACTCATGGGAGCAATAAAATCATGTTCGTGATGTCCACCAGCCCAGAACTGTTTAGGATCTAAATGCCAAAAGACAATCAGAAATTGAAGCCCATGGTCTCCAACATGGATACCTTTGATATTATCCAAGGCTCCTAAACATCCAATGATGAAAACAGGTTAACAATGAACTCCTTGGTAGTAGGGGACCAGAATTTATTAGCCTCTGAATTCCCACATCCTACTTACAGTGCTCAGCACTGTGCCTTGTTTGGAATTGACTCCTACCAACTGTCTGTCAAAAGAAGATGGAGATCACACATCTGATTTTAGACAACAGCAAAATGGTCCTTAATTTTTATATAGGATTGCATACTATTTTAACTTTATAATATTCTAGAATTATTAAGTGCTTAAAACTCTCAATTCCCAGAAAACATTTTTTGGGATTTTTTTTTCCTAGCCTATGAAAACACATTTGCACTTACTAGGGCAATTCATATATAGCCAACCTTAGAAATCATAAAGCTCAACATTTCTTAGGTGAGGAAATCAGCCCCAGATGAGAAAAATACTTGCCCAAGAGTAAGCCTGCAGCAATCTAGACAAGAAAGAAATCTCTTGATTGCTAGCCCAGTGATTATTCCCCAGCACTAGGGCCTTGCCCAGGCCCAGGAAAGTGGTTCTAATATGGCGGGGCATGTGATTAATTTCAACAGTCTGTTGGAGTAGCCTGGGGATGCCCTGCTAGATACTGTGAGAGACCTGGGCACTTCTGAAGGGCATCATGATCTGTCAAGCGGACTCCTTCTAGAAGGACTAATGGGCAGACCAAGGGACTAAAGAGAGAAATCTAAGAGCTCTTCCTATTGCTTCATGTTTAAGGCAGATGCCCCAGTTGTCTTTGGGCCCCCAAGGAAGAGCACATTAGGCATGGGCTGAATTGTGTCCTCCCAAAATTCATCTGTTGATGTCCTTATCCCCAGTCTTTCAGAATGTGACTGTATTTGTAGAGAAGGTCTTTAAAGAGGCAAGTAAGTCACAATGAGGTCATCAGGGTGGGCCTTAATCCAATATGACTGGTATCCTTATAAGAATAGATTACACCAAAAGCAATGGCAACAAAAGCCAAAATAGACAAATGAAATGTAATTAAACTTAAGAGCTTCTGCACAGCAAAAGAAATTATCAATAGAGCAAACTGGCAACCAACAGAATGGGAAAAAATTTTTGGAATCTACCCATCTGACAAAGGGCTAATTTTCAGAATCTACAGAGAACTTAAACAAATTTACAAGAAAAAAAAACCCCATCAAAAAGTGGGTGAAGGATATGAATAGACACTTTTCAAAAAAAGACATTTATGCAGCCAACAAACCATATGAAAAAAAGCTCCTCATCATTGGTCATTAGAGAAATGCAGATCAAAACCATATTGAGATACCATCTCATGCCAGTTAGAATGGTGATCATTAAAAAATCAGGAGACAACAGATGCTGGAGAGGATGTGTAGAAATAGGAACACTTTTACACTGTTGGTGGGAGTTTAAATTATTCTAACCATTGTGGAAGACAGTGTTTGACAGTTCCTCAAGGACCTAGAAATAGAAATTCCATTTGACCCAGCAATCCCATTACTGGGTATACATCCAAAGGAGTATAAATCATTCTATTATAAAGACACATGCACGTGTATGTTCACTGCGGCACTGTTTACAATGGCAAAGACCTGGAACCAACCCAAATGCCCATCAATGAAAGATTGGATAAAGAAAATGTGGCATATATGCACCAAGGAATACTATGCAGCCATAAAAAAGGATGAGTTCATGTCCTTTGCAGGGACATGGATGAAACTGGAAACCATCATTCTCAGCAAACTGACACAGGAACAGAAAACCAAACACCGCATGTTCTCACTCATAAGTGGGTGTTAAACAATGAGAATACACGGACACAGGGAGGGGAACATCACACAACAGGGCCTAGGAGGTAGGGGGCTAGGGAAGGGATAGCAGGGGGTGGGGGGACTGGGGAGGGATAGCAATTAGAAGAAATACCTAATATAAATGACGGGGCGATGGATGCAGCAAACCACCACCATGGCACATGTATACCTACGTAACAAACCTGCACGATCTGCACATGTACCCCAGAACTTAAAGCACGATTTAAAAAAAAAAAGAATAGGAGACTAAGACATAGCCTTGCACAGAGGGAGGACCAAATAAAGACCCAGGGAGAAGACGACCATCCACAAGCCAAGGAGAGAGGCCTCAGAAGAAACTAATCTTGCCAACACCTTGATCTCAGCCTTCCAGTCTCTAGAATTGTGAGCAAAAAATGTTCTGCTGTTTAAGCCACTCAGTCTCTTGTACTTTGTTATGGAAGCCTAAAAAGCCAATACAACACCCCACCCCAATATCAAAGTGTAATTCCCAATTCCCAGAGCAAAAATGTGTAACCATCAGCATCATGACAGACAGGACACATGACAGTACATGCAATCTGCCATTTAACTTAGGAAGCAACATAATTCTGTTTCCAATACAATGATGTCAGCATCACACATCATTTGATCCAAGTAGAATAAAGCAAAGCGAAACTGGGATTGCTATCTTTTAGACCCCTGACCCCTTTTATCTCACTCCTTTTCTGTAGTGCCTCATTCCCTGCAAACCCTAATGTCCTTCTGGGAATAAGAAACTGGCCTGTTCCAGTGCCCTCAGCTTCAGAAGAGCAGCCCAATTCACCAAGTCCAAATAGAAAGAGTATAGGCGGCATTTGTATTGGCTATGGATCACATTCTCTCTTCCTCCTTTACATGCTTGGTCACTCTGCTACTGTGAAAAAACACAATTCGACTTCATTCCAAGTGGTTAATCAATTAAGTGTCCTAGAATAAACTAAACATATATATATGAAGATGGCCATCAGCTTCTAACGGCATAAAAATTGTTTCAACTGTAAATATTGTGTTGAAACTGAAAACAAAATAACTTTTGATAGAGCCATTTGTAATATTTAAAATTATGGAGATACTGCCAGATAGACACCGTGGCTCATGCCTATAATCCCAGAACTTTAGGAGGCCAAGGCAGGCAGACTGCTTGAGATTAGGAGTTCAAGACTAGCCTGGGCAATATGGTCAAACTCTGATCTCTATCAAAAATACAAAAAATTAGCCAGGCCTGGTGGTGAGCACCTGTAATCCCAGCTACTTGGGAGGCTGAGGTGGGAGGATCTGTTGAGTCTGGGATATGGAGATTGCAGTGAGCCAAGATCATGCCACTGTACTCCAGCCTGGGTGACACAGTGAGACTGTCTCAAAAAAAGAAAAAAAAATATGGAGTTACAGTATTTTAGAAATAAGAAGAATCTTACTTCCTGATTCACTATTTCTTGGCCTCTAACTCGTATAGGCAACAGTTCATGAAATCATATTTGATTATACTTTCCACTCAGAAATGCTGTTTTGTAATCTCCAAGTGACTGGCAAGAAGAACTATTTGATTCTTTGGTTCTTCTTATGAGTGTATATGATTTTGTATCAAATTCTGCATGAACCCCAAGAACATCAAGACCTTGCTAACCATTACTAGAAAGTGACTAGAATGTATTTTAAAAAACATTTCTAGAGTAAAGCATCCATTTAAGAAAGCATTTATAATTTTTTTTAAAAAAATTCAGTACCAGTGAATTTTTATCTGAAAATCAGTGTGGCGGCCTGGGGCTGGCCTGACATCAACCACTTGTAAGACAAGGGCAAAGAGAAATGAGCCTGGTGAAACCATCTGCTGGTGGCCTTTTTGGGCACCTGCAAAAACAGAGCTAGACTATTAGATACTATACACAACAAAAAAAAAAAGCTATAAAAAATTGGCTTTTATTATTATTAGCAATAATATTTATTAGAGTATAGTCACATCAGCATTCATGGCCTTCCATAATATGGTGGTAGCTTGTGTTTCTGGTGCAATTTTCCCCCTACCCTCTTTCCCATACGCCCGTCCAACTGGACATGTCCTCACTCTCTACTCCATGCCTTTCTCATGATCTTTCTGACATTTCTGCGACACCACTGCCCTTTTCCATCTGTGCCTGTTAAAATCCTCACAGAGCCGGACTGCCTGTGTTTGAACTCTAGGCTGCCACCAACTAGAAGCCACAACTAGCTGCGTGACTTTGGCCAAGTTTCTTAGTCTCTCTGTGCCATGGTTTCCTCATCTGCAAAATGAGGATAAAATAGTACTACCTTGTAGGATTGTGGTGATGATTCACTGAGACAGTAGATCTAAAGCACTTACAGCAGTGCCTGAACCAGATCTATGCCATCTTCCCTTCAACCTCCTGGAGATATCACTGATGCTTCTCTCAACTGGGCAAGCACACTAGACTCTGAGTGTGAGGGCACTTCTATATGGTTCAGATAATTATTGGTCCATAATAATTAATGATAAATACATTTATTTCTGTTAGCTCTAACCTCAAGATTGAATTAAATTAAACGATGAAATAATAATGCATGTGATCAAACACTTACTTTGGAGCTTGCATTTTGCATCATTTCTTCCATTTATTTGGGGCCTTTTATGCCCTGGAATGGTGGGAAAGACATTCCTTTGTGCTTTCTAAAATGGAGTTATCTGGCTAGCTTTTCTAAGTGACTCATATTCCTCTAAACCTGTTGGCATTCCCAAATTCATTTTCAGAGAGTAAGCCTAAAGAGCAAAAGTTCAAGTCAGATAGGACATCCTGGGACAAAGAGCAGAGTGGATTTTTGGCTGTCGTCTGTTCCCTGCTGGCTGACACTCTAAGTGGCTGTCATTCCATTGTGCAGAAGGGAAAATTCCATATAAGGAAAGGCCCAAGCAAATCGTTAAGCCATCTGAAGGGAGAGCAGCACACCCCTGGCAAAGATTACAGCACACTTCATGCAAACTTGTGGAGTAACAAAGCACATATTGTTACCTCTGAACACCCACTCTGCATGCTAGTAAAAATACATATTATACCTTTTTAATGGGATGAGGGGAGTTGGCTCTTTGCAATGTTTTGGATGGAGTCATAACATAAATAAACTGCATTCTGGGGTCTGAATTTATGAAGCCCAGAGCCAAGCTGCATGGTCACAATTAGGGCAACCCAGACCATTGTGTAAATCAAGTGCAGAAGCCAGGGCGTTCTGGCAGCTGTACCACTGTGTGCTCGTGTGAGCAAAGACTCCATTGAAACACTTCCCAGCCACTGTTATTGTCTGCCACCTGTTTACAAATGTGTTTACTATTCATAGAGTTGATGACTTCTGCCCATTTTTATTATTGCTGCAAATGTGGCCACTGAATAACATTTTGAATAACCTAAAACAGGGCATGGCAAGACAGGAAAGGGGGTGTGTGTATATTCTGGCTGGCGTAATTCATGTCTATTACTACACACACACACACACACACACACACACACACACACACACTCACGGCCACTAGAGTCAACTTAAGAGATTAGAGAAGAAAAGAAGTGAGGCAGCATTCACTCCAACCTAGAAGCCAAACCACAGAAGTGAGAGCCTGGAACTATGAGCCTTATTTTTCTTTTGAGACAAAGTCTCACTTTGTCACCCAGGCTGGAGTGCAGTAACACAATCTCAGTTGACTGCAACCTCTGCCTCTCCTAGGTTCAAGCAATTCTGCTGCCTCAGCCTCCTGAGTAGCTGGGATGACAGACTTGAGCCACCATGCCCGGCTATGAGCCTTATTTTCAAGTGGAGCCCATACCTATCACTGGTCATGGCAGTGGTCTAAATGATTTGTACCTGCTGTCCTGCCATTCTATGAAATTGCTGGGCTCTAAAAATGAGCAAAAAGGGAGGCTGTGTTCACTGCTGGGGCTGATTTAAATGCTGAATAAATGCTGAAAAATTGCTTGGTGCCTAGGTTGAGAGGAAGGAGCTCTGGAAGCCAAAAACTATTGGGGCTGAGGTCATGCATAGACTTAGAGAGGGAGCTCCTAGAGAAGATTTCTTAGTCCTAGGGTCTTCTGGAAGAGAGGAGAGAGCAAGAAGTGCATCAAAATCTGGTGGGAGGTTGGAGAGTTCTGGTGTTCAAGATCTCAATGCTGGATTTGACGGAGGTCATCATGATCAGGAGGTGTCTGCTCCACATGAAGTCAAAAACAGATAGTTGCCAGAGGCTGTGAGGTCCTGATGTTACTATGAGAACATCTGGGGTGCTTACAACATTCCTGGAATCCCAGTAAATGCACTGGAGCAAATTATATTAAGGGGCAATAAAGCCTTGCTTGGGAGGACTTGCAATCGTTCTTTGCTTGGTTTATCTCAAATGAGATGTTAAAATCGTCAATCAGTGTCTTAGACCCTCTAGTCCTCCAAAAATTTATGAAATCAAAGAACAGTCACATCTAGCAGGGATCTAGTGACTCTCTGGAAACTTTCTCCTTTAAAGATGAAGAAAATTCATCTCAAAAAATTGCCCATGCCATGCAGCTAGATGATATCAGCTGAGATCCACAAGATATTTTTCTTTATCTTTGTCATAAAAAAATATTGTTATTCATCTTGCCTGGAGTATGATGATCATATTTTAAATTTTAGTACATAAAATTGTTTATTCAAAGTCTTTATAATTATTTCTGTTTCAGTTATTCTTACTAACTCAAAATACCTATAATCTTTAGGTTGGAACTCCATTTTCTGTCCTCCACATTTAGCAATATTTCTCCTGTAACGTACATATCTTTTTCCTTTTTCTCCACATTCTGAGAGAGCTTTCCAGTTTATCCTTTCCAATCATTATTCAGTTCTCCACTGGTTTAGTTCAGTCATCTGTTGACTCTAATACGAATTTTAATTCTGCTCTTGAGTTGTTAGCTTTGTCGTATTTTATCCATTTCACATTTCCATTTTCACCTCACTGCTATCCCCATCCCTGTGACCTTGTGGTTTTCCATTTCTGTTTTCTTAAAGGCCATATAGAACATAGACAAATGAGAACATCCACATACTCAATAAGAAAAAACGAATTTAATCATTTGCTGGAATTCATTCATTATTCACTCACTGAGTTCCTATGACATGCCAAGCAGTGTGCTGGGCTCTGATGCTAGGAATAGAAATACAAGAAAGATATGTCTCCTGTTATCAAAGTGTGAGGGCAGATGCATATGTGTATGTGTATTAAGACGTTGCACAGAAACAACCATAATGCAAGGTAGGAAATGTTGCCTGCCTGGAAAGGCTTACATTTCAAAAGACAGTTTGAAAATTTTTGAAATTTTCTCCTGGCTCCTGAAATTTTCTCCTAGGGTCTGCAACAATTTTTTTTTTCACTGATTCCAAGTAGTCTTTCCTATAATTTACTTCTTCAATATCATTATTTAAATAAAGTGAGATTTCTTGAGACTTCGAGCAGTAGTCATACATGGCATGGGGTTGGCCTCATCAATGCTGGCCCTCCATTTGTATGATGATCTCACACGTGCAGCTGAAGAACAGGTGTCTGTGCAGCTTCTAACCTAACTCTAGATTCTAATACAGCTCTGCATCCCTGAGGGGGCATTGCTCCTACCTGTCACTGTGTGATTCTTTGAGACGCTGACTCAACACGCTGTGCATGAAGAGCTACAATCCCAACATGTAGAATACTTGTGCTGTAAATCTTACTTCTTGGATCCACCTAAGTGCTGAACTTATGGAACTACACTTCCCAGGATGCAGTTAAGCTTTGCACAGGCTTCAAGGGAGGGATAAAGATCCCTCCCTTTTTTTCATCTTACTGGTTTTGGAGAATTGTGGAGGTTGACTGAATAGAGAAAGAAAGAAGGGTGAATAGGACACAGCTTTTTACTGCCTTAAAAGGAACCAGCTCCTTGGAAAATGGGAGGGGGCTCAGCTTTCTGGCTGGAATAGACCGAGGGGCTCTGTAAACAGAAAACTCCAGGGGAGGCATAAAAGCCTTTCTCCACTCCCTCCACCTCTGCTTCCCTCAGGAAGGCGGCTCCTGAGTCTTGGCAAAAGGCTGTCTTACAAGCAGGCATTTTGTGGCTGTGGTGAGATTTTTTTCTTGTTTCTGAGTCTTTTTGGAAATTTTTAAGGGAAGTTGAGAGAGCTGCAACAGAGCTGCTTTCCAGATGCCATTTCTGTGTTGTCCACATATGCTTTTGAATCTTCTCTACCCCAAATATGGCATGTAGAAATGAAAACAAAAATAGCACCTAAGTTAACCAGGCAAGGGGCCAGGATATGTTTATGTGGTATGGGTCAAAGAAATATATAATCCTGCATGGACCTTATCAATGCCCCATAAACCTGAGACTAACAATCTCAAGTGGAAATGGTCATAGTCTGTGTGGAAGCCACATAGAACACAGGAAAAGGAGTACATACACAGGAAAATAAAAAATTATGTCCTTTGCTGGAATTCATTCATTCATTCTTTCATTGATTATCTGTGGTATGCCAAGTACTGCACTAGGTGCTGAAGTTGAGGATAAAAATTAAAAGTGTAAAATAAAAAATTGTTCCTATTCTCAAGTGTGTGCAGTGTGCATGCATATGTGTATAAAAAGTGCAATAGACAACTAATATGCAAAGTAGACCACTATTATGCAAGACAACTATTATTGCCTTGAAGAAAACTTAAAACACCCCAGCAACTTTCTTCTCAATTGGAATAAAAGCAAATTCCTTCTGCTGAGACCACTCAGTGGGAAAATACAGTGCTTTTAACAAATTATGTGGAATTGGATATCTGCATCTTTCCTCCACCTTACAGTATTCACAAAAATTAATTTAAGATGGATCTTAGAGCTAAACCTAAATGCTGAGACCTGTAATGCTTCTACGAGAAAATCCTTTCACGATCTTGGAGTAGACAGATATTTCTTAGACAGAACACTGTCCAGCATGATTAGAACAAAAACAAACAAACCCCCAGACATAACCAAGTGTCAGCGAACATGTGGAACAATAGGAGCTCTTACACTTTGCTGGTGGGATCATAAAATGGTTCCACCGCTTGGGAAAACTGTTCAGCAGTTTCATATAAAGTTAAAACATCTGTTACCCTATGACCCAGCAGTTTCAATCCTAGGTATGTACCCCAGAGAAACAAAAATATATACAATAAGACCTGTTCAAGAATATTCACGGCAGCCTTAATGAAAATAGCCAAAACCAAGAAACGATCTAATTACCCATCAACAGGAAAATGAATAAACTTACAGTGATAAATTACACAATGGACTACTACCCAGCAATGAACGATGGATACTTGCAACAACATGGGCGGATTGCTAAAACATTCCATTGAATGAAAGAAACCAGACTCAAAAGCATGCATACTGCATAATTTCATTTTTACAAAGTTCCAGAATAGTGATAGAAATCAGAACACTGGTTACCTCTGGGCTGGGATTGGGGGGAGAATTGACTACAAAGCATCACAAATAAACTTTCTGAGGTGTTGAAAATCCTCTGTGTCCGGGTTTGCATGATAGTTGCAGGGTACATAATTGCCAGATACTTTCAAAACAAATAATTTGAGATCTGTGCATTTTGTTGGATGTAAATCATACCTCAATTTTAAAAACCTAGTTTTTTAAAAAAGCAAAAGTCCTTATATTATTCTATAAAGCCCCATATAAGCTGTTCCCTGCTCCCTTCCAGACTAACTAGTGGTGTGACCAGAAACAATCATTGAAAATCCTGGAGCTTCTGTTCCTTCAACTAGGAAAGAGTAGGTTCAACTAGGAGACCCTCATATCCCTTTCTAACTCTTGAATGTTTTAAATCAGTGATCTATACACCTATATACCAAGGAACAGTTCAGCTTTTGATGAGTAAAGCCTTCAGTCATGACATCTTTTTTTTTTAAATAGGCATATTACAAATGAGTTTTCTATTTCTTTTTACAATTGATGGCATTCTCTAAAACAGGAGGCTTCACTTCCCTTCCCCATCTTTCTTAAGAGCGCTGGTTTAAGTTAATGGATGTAACAACCTGTGCATTCTTAAATTCCAATGCTCAGATGTTGTCCAAGTCAATGGACTACTTGAATTAACAAAACCCTGTCTATGTCAGCAAAGTCTGGTGCTCTTTGTGAATTGATTTCAAAGTAGATTTTCATTGTATTTCTAGCTCTGACTCTTATAAACAATATAACCTCAGTTGAGACAAAACTCATCTGGGTCTAGCTATACATCAGCTATAACATTGAGATAATAATTTCACTCATTCCTTATCCACAAGTTATTGTGAGAACCAAACGAGGTAATATATGGAGAGTTTAATAAACTATATTGTTCAAATATGAGACTGTATTATTATACCATTGGACTTTGAATGCCGACCAAGAGCCATATGGAAATTCTGGGAATTCAGAAACAATTTTTGAACCTTTGGGCACTGGGAATAAAGAGTATATAAGGTGTCTCACCATTTGCAGTACATAGGGAGAGAATTTAGTTCGTGGCAGGGTTGTTGTAGAAACAACTAGAGATTTTTTTAGTCAAAGAGGCCAAAATTCAAATCCCAGTTTTTGGGCCTGTTAGTTGTGTGGATTTGGGCAAATTATTTACTATCTCTGGGCCTGGCATAAAGAGTCTGAGGATTCTCAACTCTTTGGAAGTAAAATGTGGACATTTGATTTTTCCTACCAACTATTCTTTGTTGACTCCCTTTTTCTTCTGGAGAGCAGACTCCCTTAATGATAAATGAGTCAGATCCTAATGCTTTCCAGGAATTCTGTAAGTGGAATATTTTTAAATGTCATTTTTCAATCATTCATTGCTGGTATATAAAATAGAGTAGAGGTCTTTATATTGATCTTTTATCCTGAGTCCTTGCTAAATTCACTTATTAGTGCTAGTAACTTTTTTGTAGATTTCTTAATTTGCTATATAAACAATCAATATTCTGTGAATAAAGACAGTTTTATTCTCTTTTCCTTACAGCTTGGAGAAATGATAGCTGCCCCCAGGGGCTTGCTGATCGGTGTGCTGTTTTTGAACAACTTGTTCAAAACAGCACACCGATCAGCAAGCCCCTGGGGGCAGCTATCATTTCTCCAAACTGTAAGTTCTCAGCAGTAGGCTCTGGGGGCAATTGTGAGAAAATGAGTTGAGGATCTCACTTGAAACCTTATACCACTCTTTCCTTATCTTTAATATAGGAATAGTAATTCTACCTCCCAGATATACTGTGAGGGAAACATAAGAGAATATAAAGAAATCCATAGAAACTGCAATAGATTATATATAGTTGGTGCTTAGCAAATGAGTATTACTTTTTTTTTTTCAATATTGGTAATGGTACCCTTTGTTTAGAGGCCAAATATATAATGATTGTCTGTGCCTCTTGCCATCTGGAAGACTCAATCAAGATTTTCCATGCTGAGGCATTGAAGCCATGCTAGACAGGTTGGTGTCTACCCACCTAATGTCTTTTGTTTCCAACACCTAAACGTTGGATGGTTTTGAGAAAACACAGTTGGAGTAAAACTTTCAAGCTGGATGGTAACTTCCCATTTTAAGATTAGTCATAATGTTTGAACAGAGTTCTTTAATTTGTTTCTTTGAAAGCACAAGCTTTGGGACCCTATGGGTGAAGTACTTACAGATTTGCTGAACAATGTAGGGTCAGAAATAACAAATTAACTGTATATTAA
Organism: Cebus imitator; assembly: GCF_001604975.1. NCBI lineage: Eukaryota > Metazoa > Chordata > Mammalia > Primates > Cebidae > Cebus > Cebus imitator. The sequence continues at coordinate 177,665 of NW_016107625.1, read as the reverse complement.
CCAGTTATGATTCTCATTGGACTATCAATTATTTTTACTATGAGGCCAGTAGATGCACCTAGCTAAAATTAGCAAAGCCCTAGTTCCAGTCCTGGTCCTGTTTTCCTTCAACCTTTCATTCTCATGTGCCTGGCTTGCTTCTTTTCATCTGTGGCAAGTCTCCTGGCATGCTTCATTTCTATTTGCAGTGGCTGCTGCTGTCTCCAACATTTCATTTGCCTCTGTCTCAGTCAAGCTGACCCTCACCCTTGGCCACATGGCATGGATTCAGTGAGTTTGTTAGTCACTTTCCAAGACTGTAAAGGGCACAGTCCTAGCTGTGCTGTCACAGAACAAATAGATCCATGGGTCGCTTCTTTCCCATCATGATGACCACTCAGGCCACCTACTTTGCTGGTCCTGTAAGTTGATCATGCTGACCACTTGTGCTCACATTTTTTCCTACCACATCTCTGGAAGCCACTGTAATTATAGTGTTTCCAGGATCCCTTTGGTGCCTTCTGATCCAGAACACTCATCCCTAGCCTTCCTCCTGTGCCTCCTAGGATTTAGGATGAGAAGGAATGCTTCCTGACAAAGACCTTCCTAGATGATGCCTTCCTAGAGATTAAAGAATCTTACACTATGCTGTTTTTACAGTCAATCTTCAAATGCTTTCTAGTTCCCAATGATGTTAAAGATTAGAATGGCTAAGCTTAATGTACAAAAGAAAGGCTACACTGGCAGTGATTCAGTTCCTTGAGGTTATCTAACTATTTCCTGACAATTGCTCTTGGGCTGCACATTCATACCAATATGTTACTGTGATCATGGAAAGAGATACTTTCTCCAGCCTTCAGGAAATGGCAGTCAAATACAGACTGGAATAATAATCATTGTAGACTACAAACGGTGGGATGGTGGGAGAATAGAAGGTGGAGGCGAGGGTTGAAAACCACATATTAGGTACAATGTTCACTGTTCATGTGATGGGTACACTAAAAGCCCAGATGCCACTGCTATGCAATAGAAAACATTTAAGAAATCTACACTTGTACCCCCTAAATACATAAAAAATTAAAAATAAAATTTAAAATATGTAAAAATAAAAGTGAAAAAAGAAAATGGCAGTCAAATAGTCTCAGTCATGAAGCAAAATTGGCTCTATGTCAAGGTCTTCTCCTAAAATTAAATAAATAATAATTAATCTTGCTTAGACTGTTGTTTGGCCAACAGTGATAGAGTGGTAATCTGAATTCACTTTCGGTTTGGAAGACTAAGCCCTTTCATAACACCTAGACCATTCTTGGAACATGGCTTCTAATAAATCATTGATTCATTCAATTTAAATTCAAATGATCAATTTCTCGCACGTTCATTGTCGCTACTTCTATAGTGTGTGTTTATACATACATGTATATATTCATAAATTATATATATTTATTATAAGTCACTTTTTTGTACAAGACTAGCCCCCTGGGACCTATTTTCCCCATATAAATACAAAGGCATGACAAAAACACAGGGGATTTTAACCCTGGTTGTGCCCGTGAAGAAGTCTGATCCTAGATGCTGGAATGGTTGGTGATTTTCCAGATTTCAAGAATCAGTGTGAATCTGGCCCCAAGCCCAAAAGCAGGCAGCTTTCTTATGCTGGGACATGACCTCAGCATAGACTAAAGATAACTACCATGGGAGAAACATCTACTTGGCTTTCTTCTTCTCATTTGGCTCCAGTCCTTAACATCTGAACCAGAGAGATGGCCTGTCTTCCCAAGCCTTTTGCACACCAGCAGAAGGCAAACCCAAGTTACAGTCTTAAACAGCAGAGAAAGAAGGGTTCTTTTTTCTGTTTCTCTTCCTACCATCAGCATGGTGAAAAGGTACATGAAGGCAGACCTACCATTAATACTTGGAACAAAACTAACAAACATCCCAAGGAGACGTTATTAAGTGAAAATCAGTGTCTACACCATCTTCCCTTTTCCTCTGGGCACACAAAGCTCCTTTATACACAGCAGTGTGAATGGAAAGAGGAAACTTCTTAATAATCTTGCAACAGACATTTCAGCCAAAAAATCATTTTTTGATTCCATAATTAACTTGTTTTGTGATTACAGGCATTTCATTTAGCCTTTTTCTACCTAATTCCATAGCTTACTAAAGATTAAAGTCACTGGACTCAGGATCACAGCTCCCTGCAGGACATGATTTGAGCTGAGAGTCTGTCCCATAAAGCTGCCTTTAACCCAGACTCACCAGATGCAGGAAGCCTTTGGAACATGATCTCCCAGAGCCCCTCAGAGAGCATGTTTCTCAAGTGTGCAAATGTGCATACATACATAGTGTGTCCTTCCCTACAGTGCTAGGAGATCATAAAGGATGGTGGGCTCAAAGCTCTACTTTGAGTTTAGTTGCTGGAGCTACAAAGGAGCTTCAGGAAAATACCCATGAATCTAGTATTCAAGGCAGTAACCAGGCCCTGACCGCCTAGTTAGTGTCAGAGACACAGAGAACTGGAAGAACACACTCTTTCAACTATGCTTGGATGGCAAGGTTAAGTTATCATTTGCCTTGTCTTGCCCAAGGTAATATTTGGAGTTGTTATTATTTCTCAGTGCTCCTTGAGAAACAGCTTTGCCCACCAGGGAGTCTGGAAATTTGTTTTCTTCCTATGTCAGTTGAGCAATGTAAATATGTTTGACAAGATGGCAGTGAAGAGGCTTCAATCTATTTATCTAGGGAGGGGAAGAGGCTTCAACCTATTTCTCCAGAGAGGGGAAGAGGCTTCAATCTATTTCTCCAGAGAGGGGAAGAGGCTTCCAACTATTGGCCCGGGGAGGAGAAGGAGGAGAAGGTCCTTGTGATTATTTGGCAGATGGACCCTCTTTCCACCTGCTGCAAATGCTTTTGGCCATTTTGCAAAGTAACCTAAGATCTGGGCAATACTAACACATTGGAAATTGTGGGAAAGTTATCTTCACTCTTCCTCCTTTGGGATAGCTAATTGATCCTAACATATGGATCCATTGCCGAAGATGTCATGTTTAATGAAATTAAAATGTCATGGAATGTGTTTGATGATACTCTCCTGCCTCTTTATACACGCTAAAGAACTTTTCTCTTGACTCCAACTATTAAAATTCCTAGATCAGGCTGTCCAATCAAATTGTCTACAAAGAGGGAAATATTCCATATCTATTACATCAATGTGGTAGATACTAGCCACATGTTGCTATTTTGAGCTCCTGAAATATGACAAATAAAGAACTGAGTTTTAATATTATTTAATTACAATTTATTTAAATTTAAATGGACAAATGTGCCTACTGGCTACCTGTTAGCACAGTTCTTAGTTTCTATCTTTAATTTGTAATTTATTATCTCCATACTAGCTGCCAGATGCCAATTATGTTGCACTTCTTGTTCCTAAGTGGTAGTCTAGATTGATTCCTCAGTACATAGCTAAAAAAAGTGACTACAAATTCTTAAAACATTTAAAGCCACTGCAGAGGGAAAAAGGGGGTTACTGATTTAAAATGGAGATAATCCAGTAGTGGGAATACCTTAAATGAAATGAAAACAAAATGGACTGTAAACTCTGCCAAGGAAAATAGAAGTTACTTACAATTATGGTCTTCCCCCAGGTCTACTTTAAGTCAAGGTTAAATCATCTAGAATCTGTTTTAGATGATTTAGTTGTTCTTTCATCAAATTACTCAACAATGGCCACACCTCTTCTATGCAGCGGTGCATTCATCATTGGATGTATAGTTGGGTTACCTGGAACCATATTCCAGTTTCCTACAAGTCTTCTTTTGTGGTGCAAAAGAAATGTAACTCTGACCAAGTGGCTGACAGCACCAACTTTCTATTTCCTGCTATTGCAACATCAAAAACAAAAGTCTTTCCCCAACTCTGTTGCATAATCACTATGGTAGCAGTAAAAAGAAAAATGAATCCCTGATGACTTCCAGATTGATTCCCCCTAAATGATTACATTAAATGCTCTGATTAAAATTGAGTGAAAATTTACATTTAGTAAGTTCCCTTGTCTGGGAGATAAAAGCCATAGGCCATAGGGTTATAAACTGTCAGACTTGAAAGGAACTCAGGCTGGTTGAATGTCATTTCACAAATGAGGACATGGCCCTACAAACAAACTGAGAACAAAGCAAGGACTGTGGAAGGGGAAAGGCACACTTCATGAGTCTCTACTTTGTACCATGCCAGGGTATTTGCACGTGTACTGCAGCCCCTGTTCTCACTCTGCCTAGCCATTAAGCCAGACACAACACTTCCTCCCACTCACTGTTCAGGATCTACTCACCCTAAAGTATTGTTAACCAGTGTGAGATTTCTTGACGATTCTGTAGGAGAGATAGGGGCAAGCACTGTCATCATACGCCATACTTCGAACAATCTAACAAATGTTCCTTGGCCACTTCTCTTCTCCCCAGTGACCCTCTTTGGCCAAGCCAGTGGGAAGATAAGATAAGGGATATATTTTTCCCTCAACCGCTTTCCAGGATGCAGCTAAATTACTCTATTTCCTGTTCTAGCTCCCTCATTCTTCCTTCCACACATCTAAATCCCTCTCGTTTTCTTATATACATCCATGGAATCATTCTTTTCAAATCTTTTCAATGGCTTCCCATTCCCTATAGGATATAATCTGAACCCCTTACCCGAGCCTCTCAACATCATCTGGGCCTTGTCTGCCTCTCAGAACTCACCTCTTACCATGCATCCCTCATTCTACTCCTGGTCCCTTGATCTCCCTGGGGAATTTGTCAAACATACCCACCTCATGCCCACTACAGAGTCTTTGTACCTCAGCAACCTCTGCCAGGAACACTCTTCAACCCTCAGTTTTGTACAACTTACTCCACCACCTCAGAAAAAGGCATTATCTGAGAATCTCAAAATGGATACCTTCTCTCTGCTACCCTTTCCATTATAGTCATTCTCTAACCCCTTCCCTGACTTTCTTTTCCTCCATAGTACTCATCATTACCCGCATTATATGGCTTTTCTATTTGACTATTTCTTTATTATCTATCTTTTCCCAACTAGAAGGTAATCACCGTATCATCAGGGTCTTTATCTGCCTTGTTCATCTATATCCTAACTATCCATGTGTTGAATGAATGAGTGGAAGCAATTTAGCTCTATCTTAACTAGTCTAAACTTGCATACCCACCACCCATCAATCTAATAAACAAACAAAAAGTCTTTCAACTACTGCCATCCACGCTTTCTTAGGTGACAGCAATCAATTACAAATAGAAGCTACTTTCCCCCAAAGATATCTCATTAATCATCACAGAAACCTAGTCATGGATATGTCATTATAAATAATGAGCATGCAGGGACACAGTGAAGACGCAACTGAGCTTTCAGACTGTTTGACTCCAAAACTGGTGCTGTTCCCATCACAGCATGCTCCCTTCCCAGCCTTCTGAGGCAATATACCTGAGAGCTTTGGGGAAACCACAGAGCTGGGTACACATGGAAGGAATGCTATTCTTATATGCAATGTCTTTCACTTCCATTGATCTGTATATTGGTCTTTGCACAATTTCCAGCCCTGCACGTAATGAAGCAGGTAATTTGAATTTGCTTTGAGAAAGACAGGTCTCATTGGGATTTTTCTGTCTCATTGTCCTTTCTGTCAAAGTGGCTCCTGCTGAAGGCACTAAAGTACCCAGATTTTCAAATTGCAGACCTGGCTGAAATCTGGCCAGGATGTTATTTGTGGTACCAGCTCTATGGCTGGGGCAGAATCAAGGCTGACATCATCTCATACGTCTGCATCTCAGGCCAAAACAAGACACAGATCTTACCCTCTCCTCTCCCCTGACACACATGCCACATGTATGAATACTAACCTGCACCATGGTTAACTCCAACATTTCCTCCCTGAGAACAGGTGTAGGAGTAGAACACGCTTATTCTATTTCAGTTTATAGTATAAAATTTTTCACAATGTTCAGCATTTCATAAATAATACTATTTACTTATAAATTATAAATTATTGTTTATAGTCAAGAAATACTACTATTAATAATTATAGCATTGTTAATAAATTAGATGTAACATAACTTACCCCTAATGTCCACTGAGGTAAAATATAATTAGGCAATCAGACTATGAAAAGAAAAGCATATTCTAATTTACAATTTCACTTCATTTTAAACATTGTAGTTCACCATTCTTCTTGCCGAATTCAAAAGGTGGGTGATTATGGTAGGGTATTGGAGCCATGGCTAGTTTTTTTCTTCAGTTTACTTTTTTTCATTTTTAGAAGAGTAGGAAGATGAGATCAACAGGATAATGAATAGATTTGCTGAAAACTAAATTATTTTTGACAATTCCATCATTTGACACAGAAAAAAGCAAAAACATGTTCAGTATAAGTTGGTTCATTCATTCAGCCTTGTTGATTCCATTATTTGCTGGCAGTAGAGATAGAAATGGAAACATTAGGAAAAAAATCAGGAATTAAGACACAATCTCCTCTGTAATTACTTCAGAATAGTTCTGCATAGACATTGTGTGTCTGTATGCATACGTGTATATAAGTTAACTTCAATATACACTCCAGGTGTAATTAGATAGCATCTGCATTTCCTAATAAGAAATTCACACAATTCATGCTTCAGGATGGTTGGTTAGCATTTGACAGTCCCCAGTTGGAAAGCAAAGGCAAGCACTTCAGGAATAGTTATCTAAATCTACAGCAGATGGTTTGTTAATTAGTATAAGGGATGTTACGTTATCCTTTTTCATTCCATTGGCAAATGAGTGCTATTCAAGATATGTTGTTGGTTAGAAAAACTGCAGACATTTCCACCTTTGACTGAGTAGGGAATATGCTCTAGTGTGCCCAGCAGCCTGTTAGACAGCCGGAGAGGTGTTAGACCTTTGGAGATTATCCTCATTCTCTTTTGTTACACATCCCGTTGGCCCGAGGAAAGGGCGATTATTGTTCTTTTTAAGGACTCTTCTTATTCATATCCTAACCTTATAAATGGAGAGGAATGTGTTTAATGATTTCTAAGACACAGTGATTTCTAAAAATTGTCTTAGATTTCTTAAGCCAAATCCAAACTATCAGAAGCACACTTCTGGCAAAAACACAGCAATCAGCAAAGACCAATTGTAGAATAATTTCTCACTTTATCGAACACAGAGGGTTAATGTATTTTCTTGACCAATCCTTGAATCCTAGCGATACAGCCTTGGGCAACATTCTAGAATAGATTGACATTATGCAATAGCCTATAAGCCCAGCAGAGAGGACCCTGCCAACTTCTAGAAATGGTTCATCACCTCACAAAGGTAATTGATCTAGTATAATGCTTATGTTTTGGCTAAAGTCCAGCTTCTGGCCAATGTTCACCGCAGGACATTTATGAATTGGGATTTTGTTTGCACTTTTATTGTGAAGGTTTGTGTGTAAGATTTTCCTTATAGATTCCTGCTATGAATTACTAGAAGCTTGAAATCCATGTCTCCATTCCTTTGTGCATTCTGTTTCCTTGACTACAATTCTTTTTCTATTACTCCTCTCTCCTTTCACCAAGAGAGCCCCTATTCATTCTTTAACACCAAGTTCCAAAAGTCTCCTTTGCAAGGTAGCTTCTGTCTCCTCAAGACATTTGCTCTCCACTTTAGCACATTTGTTGACTCAAGAAATAATTAGTACATGCTTGTTGTATGCAAACAATGTGATCATTTCTAGGAACTCAGCAATGAGCAGGACAGGTACAGTCCATGCTCTTTTATTAATTTGGAAGAAAATCCAGTTAACATTATTTAGGATCGACTTATTGCATTCTCACCCACAAATTTCACAATGCAAGTTCCTATTTTTAGGAGATAAAGGGTCCTCTGGGGCTGGAATGTATTTCCTGGCAGCCTAATTGCACAGAAATGTTAACAGGCCCTTCAAAGACACCAAACCCTAGCCTAGGAACTACCCTGCATTCTGGGAGAATATGTACCTTGTGTTTTTGACAGAAGAGCCTAAATGTATGCACCTTCAATTAATCCACTGTTTAAGCTGTAGTCTGTCATACTGCACTGACAGAATTATTTCTGGCCTCCTCTACAAAGGGATTGATGGGAGAAGTCTGATCATATTTATTTCTTCAATTTAAATCTGCCTGTGGAAGAGATCCAATCCTCATGATGCCTTCGGCTACACTGGCCGGTTTATGCCTGTGATCACCTGCACTTATGTTCTCAGAGAATTAAGCAGCAGTTTTAAATGTTAGAAAATTGTGTATTCATTTTAAGTAACCAGCACCCAGTTTTGGACATGTCAAGTTGGAGGTGCCTACTGGAGGCTCAGGTGGCCACGGGAGGTCAGTAGCAATGCACCTAGCACATTAATGGAGGAAAGGCCTTATGAGGAGTCACTCTCTGGAGAGCTTAACAGCTGCCTGCCTGTCATCTTTGATAAAGGGACCATTAGATAGCATGAAATATACTGCAGTAAAAAAATCTTGAAAGTGTCCTCATAGAAACTAAAAATTCCAACAGGATTTGAAAAAAAGTAGCAGCCAACAGAGACCAAAATAAATCTCATCAGGACTATCTCAGTTTAACATGTTGTTAAAATATCCCAAGACCTTTCTCAGCACATATATTATTCAAAGGTCAAAAAATTCCCTGTGCAAATACCTAAAATATCTACAGTATGTTTCAGTAAAATGCCACATTAAATTATTTCTCCAGTGCAATTCAGGGCTTAGGTTCCTGAATGAGGAAATAGGGGGTGAGTCTGACATACGAAACTCCATGTCCAGCCAGCTCACGGGGGCCATCATGGGGGTGGTATGTTTTTAAATTCAACCACAATTTTAAAAATTGAATTATTTTTCTGCACATTCCTGAATTAAAACTTATCCTTTAGATAAGGTTATGTGTCTTTTCATTGGTAACATTAACTAAAACAAGTTTAGATCAAGTAAAATTCTCAAGATTACATATTAAAGAAGGACTGACAACCAAAGCTTAAGTGAAAAGGGTTGGGACTGATTTATCAAAGCCTCAGCGTGCAGGGATAGGGCTTGCTTCAATCACAACTAATTTCAGGGCTCACTTGCTGCCATCAAGATGAGATTTTTCTCAGCTCGGCTTCTTTTACTTCTTCCTTCTTTGTGTTGTGATCACTTTTCACCTGGAAGTAGGAACAAGATGGTTGCAGCAGCTCCAAGCTTCAAATCCTCTCAGCTTCACACCGTTGATTAACTATGAGATGGAAGGCAAGGGAAGTTGCCAAACCACTCTGGGTCCCTGTTGCTACATCTGTAAAATGGGAATACTATAATGCATACAAAGTGCCTAACACACAGAAAATGCTTAATGAATGTTATTATCATAACATAATCCCTAATAACAGTAAGGGCTGTCCATTTCCCTGATAGAAAGTTCTAAAAAGATATTCTAAGCTATCCAATCTGCAAGACCTTAACACGCTCTCACCTAGAATACCCTTGCTTCTCAAGAAGCTGCGGCCTAACATTTTAATCTAGTAATATAAACTGTAGCGGAGGGGACTCCAGAGAAACAGGCTGACTCTGTTGTGATATTTGAATTCCTGAATAGAAAGCCCTTGATGGAAGCTCAAGTGGTTTTCTCTGGGATGGACCTGGCACTGATCTAAAGGGGTAACTCTCAAATACGTGTTTAATTTTTTTTAGAAGAACATATATTTATTTAGAACAACAATTTAATCATTTTCAGGTAAACTGTGTTCCCGTAAGGGAAGCATTGCCAAGCATGAAGCTGGGTACCTCAAAAAGAAAGAGATTGAAAACTTCAGTTATTTGCAAGTTCCTCTGAACATTTAAACATTAACTACAGTGCATGAAAAATATGACCATGGAGTGATTTGAGAGAAAGAGGTTGTAGTATAAGCTTTCACTTGGCTATTCTGCCTTTTATATTCTGTTTTGTCTCCAGTAGAATGGCTAGTGCCCATCAAATTCTGAATAAAGACTCAGTCTTGATTATTGTCATCTCTACCTCCCTCACCATTGGCCACCCACATCCGAATTCCTATTCTCAGCTCCCCTGAAGAGATCATAAAGTATTTGGGGCTCTATATAAAATAAGATAATTTTTTAATGTTGTTAATGAAACTTAGAAATGATTTCTCAACTTCTTCAATTCCTGGTGAGGAAACAGGAATCGAGGAAAGTTAAATGATTTGCTCAAAGCCAGATGGCTAGAATCATAGAATCATCTAATGTCAGGGCTCATTTCAGACCAATCGTGAACATAAAATTCCCCCCCAAATTATATTATTAGGCTCACAGCAATCCTGTAAAGCTGGTGGGGCAGATACTATCACAGAATACTTGTTGCATGCGCCCAAGTAACCTAAAAATTTTTACCAACAAAGGCCTGGCAAAGAAAGAAAGAGAATGGGAGGTTGGAAGGCAGAGAGCAAGAAAGCAGGAATAATTTAAGCAGAGAAGTAAAACACACTCTGATCTAGTTAGCAAGATTACTTGTCTGTTGACATAACATTTCTGTGATATAGTCATACAGTGCAATGCATGTATCCCAAAGTGTTTTTTCACTCTCTGTGATGGTTCATTGAGGTGGGTTGGTGAAATCTCAAGATCCCTCTAGATTGTCCCGTCCAATGGAACTTTCTGCAATAATGAAAATGTTCTAAATCTCACTGTCCAATTTGGTACCCCTAGCCACATGTGGCTTTTCAACACTTGAAATGTGGCTAGTGTTGCTGCAAACTGAATTTAAATTTTATTTACTTTTAATTAATTTAAATTTAAATAGCCATGCATACCTAGTAGCTACTATATTGGACTATACAGTTCTAGATGAACAAAGCTTCCCCAAGCATATCAACTTGACTTGACCTACACACTTGTATTTCTTTGGGAGAAAATGCTATGATGGGTGTTGAAATCAGATTTCTATACACATACACACATATATATGGCAGTATCAAAAATAACCACATATTAGGGCATATTAGTGAGGATTCTTCATTGAAAACAATGGAAAGCAAACATTTTAATGTAAGTGGGAAAAAGGTTTGCTAAAGAATGTGCAGTCACTCAAAGAATCTCTGAAATGGTCAGCAACCCAGGCTTGGAGGCTGCATGATCAGAGACAAGTCAGAGTTGCATTTGCAAAGCTGGTCTGGAGGAGACATGGCAGCCCCACCACTAAAGGCAGTAGAGAAGCCTCCTCTGCTGACCCGGCAGATGCTGGACACAGGGTGCCTCCACAGGGAGCCCTCCAATTGCTGCTTCTGAAAACTGGATGGATCAGCTGCCACCCCCACCAGACTGGATTCTATGCGGCACCTGCACTTTCAGTCACTAGCTTCTGATTCCAAGTTTGAGGCAGGGGCAGCTGATTGACTGAGCTCAGATCATATGTCTGTGCTCAAGTGGAAAGGAAGGCTGGAGTAACAAGAATCTGGCTGCTATAGAGGAAGGCAGACTCACGAGCCAAGGAGTTCCCCAAACAAAAATAAACGTCTGTTACATCTGCCACACCTGCCTTGTAGGGAAGAAGGCTAATGTGTTGAAGGTACTAGTCCTCCTGGGTGATGAGCAGAGCTGCAGAATTGAAAACATAGGGACAGGGTAAACGTTGGCATATGAAGCACTACGTGCTACCATGGGGAAAATAAAATATGTCAAAGAATTAGAAGAGGGTACATTAGCAAAAGGAAGTTTTGTGAGAGAAAATCAAATAGCTGCCATGATGAGAGAGACTGTGTGAAGTGTGACATTCCCTTTTGCTACTTTTTTATGTCACTCCAATAAAAACATTACTTTTTGAGACTCTTTGGAATTATGTGTTGCATAATTGGAATTATTGTACCTATTGTACATATTTCTGCTTTCTTATGTACTCTTTAATGCAATATGGATATCATTTCTTTTAAATATGCACACCTCTATGACATCATTTTTAATACCTGTATAGTATCCCAGTGTACAAATACATCATACTTCAACCAATCTCTTAATGATGGCCAGTTAGATTGTTTACAACTTTTTCTTACAAATTGTACCGTAATGAGCATCTCTGTACTTATAAATCTGTGCACTTGACAAGTTATTCCTTTAGGTTAAATTCCTAGAAAAAGAATTGCTGTACTAGTAGTGGCTAAGCACACCTAAACATTTTTATTTATATTTGCAGACTGTCCCTCAAGGTAATATCTATTTTTCCATGCACAGTTGGGACTAAGATGACATGAGTGAGGCACTTTTCCTTGGGCACAAAATTTAATGTGGCATAAAAATACCTCAGTAATCAAAACAAATATTTAGATACAATATTTTTAAATCAAAATTCATGCAAGAAAAGTCCATGATGAACAAAATATCAACATTTTAAGTAAAGGTAGACTCAATGTTACTGATTTTTCCTTTTACATCAAGCTCCAACATCGATTGGCTTGACACTCTTCCTGCCATGTTCTTGCCAACCCTAGCCTCCTACTTTTCATTCTTACCATTCTGATGGGAGGAAAATGACATCTCATTTAAATTTTCTTTTTTTTTTTTTTTGATTGCTATTGAGATTGAGCATCTTATATGTTTATTGGCCATTTGCATTTCTTCTTGTATAAATTGTCTTGTTCGTAATGATTCTTTTTCTATTTCAGTGTTCATATTTTATTGATGTGTAAGAATTCATTTTATATTAAGAATAGTATCCCTTTGCTATCTCATACTTCGCAAATATTTTCTTAGCTTTTCATTTTCAATTTAACACTTTTTTCAGGATCAATGTCTTAAATATTCATATAGTCAAGTTTGTCTCTTATGTTTTGAATGCCTCTGCTTTTTACCTGCAGAAAGACCATTTTATTGTGATTGAAAATGAAGGCTTTTGAGTCAGACAGCCTGGATGTCACTTATCAGTTCTGAAACCATAGGCATGTAGCATAATCTGTATGTGCTTTGTCATATATAAAACGGAGATAATAACAAGACCTCCTTCAGAGGGTTTTATGAGCATAAAATGAGTAATACAAAATGCTTAGAAAAGTGCCAGGCACATGGTAAGAACTCAATAAATGTTAGCTAACACCCCATGCTAATTATATATAAGATTTGTTTTTAGATACTTGATTCTGTTCAATTTCTCTGTGTTCCTGCTCTAGTACTATACTGTTTCAGTTACCATGGATTTATTTGGTGACTTTTGATCTAGTTAAGCAAGCTCCTTTCTCATTTTTCTTGGTTTTTCAAGTTTTTCTTGGCTGTCTTCATTCACTTGTACATATAAATGAATTTTAAAAGCTATTCATCAAGTACCACAAAAACCCACTGGGATTTTAATTGAAACTGTATTAAATTTATATATTGTTTTAGGGAAGCATGACATCTTTACAATATGAGTCTTCCTGCCCAAATATATGATGTTTCTCTTTATTTAGTCTTCTTTTTACTCTTTTATCAAGTTTTATAGTTTTTAAAGATGTAAATCTTGTACATTTTAATTTTACTTGGTGTTTTTTTAATTTTTATTGCTATTTATTTTATTATTGGACATTACATATATGTATAAATAGATGATGTCTGCATGTTTTCTGTAAACCTTCACATTGAGCCCCTTTATGTACTTTCATTTGTTTTTCAGTTGATTTTTGTACCTATCCAAAATGAATGTATGACGTTGCCATTGAGCTGCCTAAAGTCCTTCAATAAACCTCTAGGTCAAAGTCCAAACTTCTGATCCTGACATACATTTACTAATCCTTTTCCAACCTTGATTTGTTTTCCTACACAAAAAATATATATTTAGTGCCTGTTCTGTGCCAGGCACCGTGAAGCACCCAGGATCCATCAATAAACAGACAAAAATCCCCGTTGCCGAGGAGCCTACACACAGGAGGAATTTTGTTTTAGTTCATGCCTGTGAACCCACCCTCACCACCTGTGCTTCTCTGCAGGTGCTGTGTACTGCAGCTGTACTGAATTAGTTGGAATTCTCCTGAAACACCTTCTTATTAAATGCGTTTTTCTTTTTCTCACTTGTTTCCACTTGAAAAAAAATATATAGATAGAGGTATCCTCATTACTCATGTCAAGGACAGTGTCCTCTTAGCAGCCCTCTTGGATATTCCATGCAGAGTGCGGAGTTCTCACTTCCATGTTGCACTATCTTAGAGACCATTTCTTCAAGTACAATTGTGATTTTATTGGCCCATGAGTTCCATTATTGGCAGGAATTGGGTCTTGGTCATCTTTTTGCTATCTGGTAACATGGTAGCATGGTGGTGTTCACTAAATATTTGCTGAAGGCATAAATGTATTGTGTTGGTGGGTGGATACAGCATGATCACATGGGTCAATGTATGGCTACATAAGGTCGGTGCTGGGGAGTGTGTCATCACAATGGGCTTATAGGAGCTCAGGGGAGGAGATCTCCATGGCTGAATGGGTAGGCCTGGTTTCCTAGGGGAGATGGGCCTTTAAGTAGATACTGAAGGAGACTGAGGCCTTTGTCACCTCTTCCAACCCCATTTATTCTTTTTCCCTCCACAAAATGGCCTAAAATGAAGGATGTCGTCCTAACAAATTTTACATGCCCAGGGAATGCAAAGTGATGAAAGGCTAAGTTGAGAGTATAGCCTGCGGCTAGAGGCGCAGTGCTTTTCTTGGAGGTCCTAGAAGACGTGAGTTGTGCAGAACTGGAACTAGAACCTGGCAATCTGGCTTTGAAAGGACCTAAATGGAACAATACATGAAATAGGGGGGGGCTTGGTGGGCACAGCAGAGGGCTTGTACAAGGGAAAATGTGATATTCTGGAAATATGGCTGACAATGTCATAAAAGGCACATTGTGAGGAGCCTTCAAATGCCAGATGAAGAATTTTAAAATGTATGTGTTTTTGTTTGCTTATTTATGAGACAGGGTCTCACTTTGTCTACCAGGCTGGAATGCAGTAGTGCAGCCACAGCTCACTGAGGCCTCAACCTTATGGATTCAAGCAATACCCCCACCTCAACCTCCTGAGAAGCTGCCACTACAGGTGCATGCCTCTACACCTGGTGAATTTTTGTATTTTTTTTTTTTTTTTTCAGAAATAGGGTTTTGCCATGTTGCCCAGGCTGGTCTTGAACTCCTGGACTCAGGCAATCCACCTGCCTCAGCCTACCAAAGTGTTGGGATTACAGGTATCAGGCACCTTGCCTGGCTCCTATTTGTATATTTATCTGTAATAATTTACATGGCTCAAAAATCAAAGGTTCCCATGGTATATTACAGCGAAAAATTCCCCTCCCACTCCTATTCCCGTTACTCAACTCTTCACTCCGGAGGAAACTGATGTTTCTTATGTATGTGTCCAGTGACATTAAGTGCATATACAAGAAATTGGATATGCATATGTGTATATGTGGGTATTCTTTTTTCACAAATCTTAAATTTTTTTCTTTTACAGCATAGTTTATTATCAGTACATAAAGAATTTCCTTTTTAACTGTTGCATAGTAATCCACTGTAGCGATCAATCATAATTTATTAACAATCCCCAATAAATGGACAGTTAAATCACTTCCTGTATTTTGCTATTACATATAATGCTATCACAAATAATTTTTCAAATAGGTCATTTTGCATGTATGACTCTATTTGTAAGATAAACCCTGAAAGCAGTCATCACTAGGTCAAAGAATAGGCTAAGAATTTGGGTTCCAATCTGTAATAGGGATGCATTAAAAGTTACTTGCCAAAGCATGCATGAACATACAGTATTTTAGGAAATCTAATTCATATATAATTAATTAGACATGATAGATGATGGAAGAGGAGAGAGTCTAAGGTCACTTTAAGCTCATTAATTAAAAGAACTGGCACAGCCCACACTTTAGCCATAAAGGAGTATATTGTCACCCAAATGCTTTTCCATCTCCACTGCCATATAGGCTTTCCACCAGATTCCAACCAGACAATGGAGAAAGAAGTGGGTGTGTGTGTATGAACCGGAATTACTTTAAAGAACCAGAGAGATTAGAAACATCATTGGACGGATATTGATAGCAATAGAAAATTCTAAAGATGAAGTTGGCTAATTAGCCAATGAAAACCCAAAACATACCAGCCCCCAAATAAAGAAAATCTCCGATCTACTAATTATCTGAGAAAAAAATTAAGAAAAATATTAATCTGAGGGAAACAAAAAGATAGAAAGATAGAAGGTAGCTTTGCCTTACTTTCCTTGGAGCTGGAAGGCCTGGAGGTGGAATATTCTGACAATGGATTAAAATGAATTTCCAATAGAAAGTGATCTCTGCAGTCTTTGTCCTCAGAACCTGCCATCTCAGATTTGAACCATGATCTCTGCTGCTCCCTGTCACTCAGCCATGACATGTGAAGGGTGATCAGGGTCTTGCTGAGCCTTCGCAGTGTGAGCTCAGCCCGCAGATGCCCAGCTCCTTAGGAATGGAAAACAGACGCCAGCTCAGCTCAGCTGACTGATTAGCTGGGAACTCCTCTAGGGAGCATGCTTTGGCTAGACTCCTGTAATTCAGCCATCCAGTTAATCGTTTAAGTGAATAAAAGTCAAATACAGCACCATGGCCAAAGCCGAGTTAGTGTGATGACAAGCAATCATTTAGGAAGACACAGGATCCTTGAGAGGTAAAAATACAGAGCCTGTCTACATTCTGTTCTCTCTCTTGGAGAGCAAGCTCTAAAGTATTTAGCGGTGTGTGCTGTGGTATGTGCCATAGTAAAACTCCACTAGGGGAGGAACTCGATCTTTTTTGCTCACTGCTCTATCCCCAGTGGTTAGAATAATGCCAGGAACACAGTAAGTGCTCAGTAAACATTGGTTCAAAGAATAAATGCATCCACTGTGAATGAGTAAATGAGTGAACAAATCCACAGCATGTGAGTTCCCTAGCCTGCATTTGTGTATATCCTTACACCACACAAATCATATTTATATGTGGCTATCCATTGGTCTTATGTTTTTCACTTATGATATGACTTTAAATCACTTTGTAAGTAGCTCCAAATGAGCCCTATAGATTTTGCTAGCTCCTTCTCTTTGCCAGCTCCTTAAATATTAGTGTTCCCTTGAGCATCATCCTTGGCTTCTTCTCATTTTCCCTGTTTCAGAGAAAGCTCATCCATGGCTTCAACTCTCATCTATATAGGCTAATAACTTCCAAAACCCTCTGCAGACCACAATTCCCTCATGACTTCCAGCTCTGAGGAATCATCTCAATATCTACATTCAGATGCTTCAGAGGTATCTCAGAATCAGTATGTCATCAACTGAATTTACCATCCACACCCTTCACACCATCTGTTCCCTCTCATTCATTCTGGATTTTTTTTTTTATAAGAACTAAAGAATAAAAATATAGGCCTGGCAAGGTGGCTCACACCTGTAATCCCAGCACTTTGGGAAGCTGAGGTGGTGAATCACCTGAGGTCAGGAATTCAAGACTAGCCTGGCCAACATGGTAAAACTCCATCTCTACTAAAAATACAAAAATTAGCCTGGCACAGTGGCACATGCCTATAATCCCAACTACTCAGGAAGCCGAGGAAGGAGAATCACTTGAACTTAAGAGGCAGAGGTTGCGGTGAACAGAGGTCATGCCACTGCACTCCAGCCTGGATAACAGAGTGAGACTCTGTCTCAAAAAAAAAAAAAAAAAAGAATAAAAATATGAGGGCATGTTATCTTTAGCAGCTATCATGTTTATTGTGTTAAACGTCACTCTAGATTCTAGAGTAAATTCTGCTCCTAGTCAAGAGCTTCCTGACTGTTGGGCTAGGCTATGCCATTACTGAGTTATAAGTTGGTACCTGAGAAATCAATCCTCTCAGCCCTTGGAGGATCTAGGAAGAGATTAGGGAATCTACGTATGAGCCCTTGGAGGATCTGGGAATAGTTTAGAGAATCTAAGTATGCCCCAGGCCTAGGCATCCTCATCTGTTTACCCCTGTTGTCTAAGTGTGCCACATTGTAAAGCAGATTTGGAAGCACTGATCTTGTCTTTGATCCTCCAAGTACCCATTAATTCTCACCTATACTCATCAACACCATTGTGAACTCTCATACTGGTGTCTCTCTTCCACAGCAAGACCCTAACTGCCAAGTGAATAATCAAATGATACTCAGTTAAATGCCTGAGTGCTTAGGGAATTTGATGTTGTTATGGAATTAGCATCTAGAATTTGGGGAAATCTTGAGCCACTTCTCTGTCTCTATCTCTTATTTACAAGTGCAGACATCAGAGCTTGAGATAAAGCTACTTGCCTTGGAAGATACAAAGCATTTGTTGTATAATTAGCCCGAGAAACTAGGAGTAGACTCTCAGCCCAGTGCTCTCATGCATTGTACCTTCCTAGCCCTCTCACTACAGCCCTCTTTCACAACTGAGCTCTTAGAGTGAACACACAGTGATTGTCTATTAACCTAAACATTTAGACTAAACATGCCTCGGCCTTTTCATACTAACTAACAGAGCTTTATTGTTTTTGCTCCTTGATAGCTAATTTTCAGACCCAATCAGTGATGAATTAAGTAATTTTCAAAAATGGTTTATTTTTCTATGAGAGATGATTAAATTCCAGAGTTTGGCCTTGAATATGAAAAGTGAATGTTTTAATTTTACCCATG
This sequence comes from Cebus imitator, assembly GCF_001604975.1. Classification (NCBI taxonomy): domain Eukaryota; kingdom Metazoa; phylum Chordata; class Mammalia; order Primates; family Cebidae; genus Cebus; species Cebus imitator. The sequence continues at coordinate 159,028 of NW_016107625.1, read as the reverse complement.
TTAATATATTTTTCCTTGCCAGAACAATGCATTTTTTGCCTCTGTTTCAACTCTAGAAGTATGAAAAGAAATTATTTTGAAATAGTTTATTTTACATTTGGGAATGTAAATAGAGATATGATAAATACAAAAATCAAATAAAAAAGGAAAACACCATTGGAAAAGGGACCACACGGATACCAAAGCCAAGGGTGGGAAAGTTCAGGCTCCCGGAGCTAGAAAAAACATCAACCTGAGTAGAGCATTTCTTCACTCCTGGAAGCCTAGGCATCAGAGCATCAGAAGCACATTAAGAAGTTAGACAAGCCAATGTTCAGGGCCAGCACAGTCCACATCCAGACAGTGAGCTTTTCAACACTGTAATATAAATCAACTTAGTGCAAAATAAACAAGTAATGAATGCCTTATCGAAGTTGATGATGACATTGCAAATATTTTTGTGTAATATCTAACTTAAATATTGAAAAAGAAGGTAACTGGGGCCAGGCATGGTGGTACACACCTAGTACTTTGGGAAACTGAGGCAGGCGGATCTCTTCAGCTCAGGAGTTCCAGACCAGCCCGGGCAACATGGCAAAACCCCATCTCTACAAATAGAAAAATTAGGCAGGCATGGTGGCATGCCCCTGCAGTCTCAGCTACTCAGGAAGGAGAGGTGGGAGGATCACTGGAGCCCGGAAAGTTGAGGCTACAGTGAGCCAAAGTTGCACCACTGCCCTCCAGCCTGGGCGACAGTGAGACCCAGTCTCAATAAAATAAAAAAGGAAAGAAAGAAAAGAAAAATAAGGTAACTGGAGGTCTGGCAAAAACTAATCTTCAGAATTTTTAGTTAAAAGGCCTAAATCAGTGAAACTAAAGGCAAAAACCATCAATGTTTATGGCCTCTCTCTCTCTCTCTCTCTCCCCCCTCTCTTCCCCCCCCCCCACCATAGCTCCTTTTAACTCTCTTACTATCTCTCTTTCACATCTACAAGATTGTCTTCTTTATTAGCTCTGGTGCCCACAGTGCTGGATTTATTTCTATGACTTTGCACAAGGCAAACTGCATGAAATGCAATCATTTGAGACTTCAGACTTCATGGAAACATGTGCTTTTCTGTCAGGGGCTTAGGCTGCCCAACCTGCAAGCTCTCCTCAGGGAAAGGCTTTGTAGGACAGGTTCCTGCTGGGCTTGTGAGCCTAGCCAGAGATCACACACAACCTTCAAAAGCCTATCCCCACCTTCTGATAACTGTTTCTGCTTTTCAAAGAAAGAAGACCTTGTATGGCGTCTAGTGCTATCTTTATATGATGACTCATCTGCCTCCTTGGCCTGTACTTTCCTGTTTCAATCCGTCCTGCCTCTCCAACTGTTTCTGCTGCTCCTTCATGTAGTGTCTGGTACATTGCCTACTCTCTACCCCACACACCTTCCTAGCACAAATGAAGACAATTCGGGAGCTGCTCCTCCACCTTCCTGTGAGCTACTCAGATCTTGACTGTTTAGTCGATCTCATGGGCCTCCCATCTCCTGAACCCTGAACCAGCCTGACCAATGCAGATAGGCCATGAACTGCCTCAACTCCACCCGAGGCTAGACCCAGAATCAAACAAGCTTCCCTAGAAGGATCCTTAGACTGCTGGGAGAAGCCTAGGAGTCCAACAGCTTTAAGCTGGTCTCTTCATTAACTCCCTTCTCCAGCCTTCAGCTTCTTTTATCATGGCCTTCTATGTTCTCCAGGCCCCTACTAGGTCAAGAGTCATGACACTTATCCAAACTCTTGCCAGCCCTCCCTATGGGAGCCAGGCCTTTCTCCCACAACCAGCCTGCCACATTGGATCTCACTGAATTCCATAGCTTGCTCAAACCAAGGTCAAAATTGCCCTGTAACTTTCATTACTAGATGTTAAAAAAAACAGACATCCCATCAGGAGCTAGTCCTTCCGGCAAGCCAGCCCTGCCCTTCTGACTCCCCACAACCTCATCTTTCTTCCCTTACCCATAATATTGCTAGGATGCTCACATAGCCAAAAGCCAAACCTATCTGCCTCACCCAGCTGGCTTTCTAGATATACACATGTGGGCCCTTTCTCTGTCTCGACCTCTAACTTTCACAGATCATTGGTTGGCCCACCTTCCTGTAATTGTTTCTGTTTTTCAAAGGGAGAAGGCATTTGATGGGACAACATACATTACTTTGACCTATGTGGCTACCACTAAAAAATGTTCCTTTCCCCTATCCCCGACTAAAGACTTCACCCATGACCTGGTTTCCTCCTTGGAAGGAGGAGTCTTTCCAGGTACCTGCCAGCTTACAGATGCCAGATTTAGCAAATGAAATACAGAATTTCCATTTATATTTTAAATTCAGATAAACAGCAGTATAAATATAGCCCATGTGATACTTGACACTTATACTGCTGTTTATCTGAAATTCAGATGTAACTGGAAATCCTGTATTTTATCTGTCAACTCTTCTCTAGCCTAATGAGTGGATCCAGACAACAGACAACTGAAATAGACTCCTTGGTTCTGGATATATTGTTTATTTGTCTATTTATCTGGATTGAGTAGCTATGGGAATCATGCACAGTTACGCCTTCATCATGTAATTTTGACCCTCAATAATATTACAAACATAGGATGACAGATTAACACTTTCTTGGGTATAATATGACATAAAGAGGAGTTACCACATAAAAGCCTAGTTATCACAATGAAACCTTTTACTTTTCCAGATTTTTACACAATGCTCACTCCTAGAATTGCATCATGGAACAGTTTGGGCTTATTTAAAATCCTACTTCTGCCTTGGCTGACATAAGAATCACTCACATAGGAAAACATTCAGGCATTTCTTCTATTATTTCCCAGCTGCAGATGCTAAAATGTTTTATCAGTTCCAGTCAATCTGGCAGAAAAGACCAGATCTAATGGCTTACAAAAAGCACTTCAAAATCACACGGGCACCACAGAAGTGGTAATAAATAGAGAAGAGTACATTTGCTTAACAAAGTTGGTTAACATTGGCATTCTAGGGTCTGTTATTCCAAGGAGCATTGCAGAAATATGACACATAGTGATGTCTTTGACACAATTTCAACCTTCTGGTCTGGGCAGCAAATGTGAGCTCAGGAGAAGTGGAGGAGGAGATCAGTTGCCCAGCAGGAGCTTACATTCTAGATGGCTCGTCAGAACCCACATCTGCTCAGGAGGGCAATGGGAGGACATTTTACCCTGCTCTTTATATTACTATAGAAGACAGAGACCATCACCTACAGTCCTCATGAGGACATAACATTGAAGGAACACTTCAGACTTGCACCCCGCCCCTCACTGCACTTGCTCCTCTGTCTGCCTGTGAGATTAAACTGATCTAGCTCTTGTTCTCTTTTGACCTGCCAGAACTCAAATAGGCTCTGGGTTATGGCTCTGCTCCTACCCTTTGTAATAACCACACCAGCATCAGGTCCCAGATTTGAGGGAATGCATAGAAGACCAGAGCCGGCTTCTCTACATTAGTACCCAGAAACTCTGCATTTTAACATAAATTTAGAACTCCAGTCAGCTTCTTGTATCTTTTCTCAAATGATTCAGAACACAGATGAGAGGCCTTTCCTCAAGTAAATCTTCAACGTCACCAAAAGAAGCTTTCCAAGGCCAGGTGCAGTGGCTTACACCTGTAATCCCAACACTTTGGGAGGCTGAGACAGGAGGATCATTTGAGGCCAGAGTTCGAGACCAGCCTGGCCAACATGTTGAGACCAAAATCCCATGTCTACAAAAAATTTAAAAAAAAAATGAGCCAGGCATGATGGTGCATGCCTGTATTCCTAGCTACTGAGGAGGCTGAGGCTGGAGAATTGCTTGAACCAGGGAAGTTGAGGTTACAGTGAACCTAGATTGCACCACTGTGCTCCAGCCTGGGTGACAGAACAAGA
>NW_016107625.1:132950-154677 GCF_001604975.1 Cebus imitator | reverse complement strand
GGGGTTTCCCCATGTTGACCACGATGGTCTCGATCTCGAGGCGGTGAATTCTTTCTCTGGAAATAGCATCAGAAAGTCCTTTCAGAAAGAGATTATTTTTTAAACCAAACTGAAAGGCATATGATGGGCATGGGCTGAGGAATGAGCATTTCAGAAGACAAAACAGGGCACACATGTAAGTCAGGGGCCAGACTGTGTTACCTTGCAGGGAGTGGATGGCAGGCTGAGTGGCTAGATTGGAATGGAACACTCATGTATAGACAGAAGAGCTAGTGAGGATGCATCCCTGGGAAGAAGAATGGAGATGATCAGGGCACATTGAATGACTGCCCAGCCCTTCTAACCCCACTTACAATATGTCCCTGCGCAGGGAGAAGTAAATGAGTCTGAGGTGAATAATTCAATGTCAAGTCATTTGTATTTCATGCCTCCCTGGTGCCGCAAACTGGCCCTCCCTAAGTCCCAAAACCTTTTTGACTGGGCCGCTTTTGCACATTTCCAGTCTCTAATTCTTAGTATTCTCATCTGGAAAGCAGGCCTATGTCACAAGGTTGATTTGAAGATTAGAATTTGTATAAATAAAATATCCTAGAAGAGCACCTGGAACCAAGAAAGTATTTGACAGCAGGCAGCTATTACTATGCCTATTTTCGGAAGATGGTGTAGATCAGCGGACACAGCACAAACGCGGGGTCCCACTGACCTTGGATGCTGTTGCAAGGCTCATTCTCCACAAAGCAGATGCCCACATGGGATTTGTGCACAGGGAGATTACTGGGTGGCACACTGGGGTGCAAGAGCTGTAAGGAATTTAGGGAGAAGCTAAACTTCAATGCAGTCACAACCAGGGCAGCCCATACCATGGGAGCTCTTGCACTCAGTTGACCCTTCTGAGGTATCTTGCTTCATGGCTAAGAGGCGAGGCCCTTATTCCTCCTCATCCACCAGTCATCAAGTGTGGGCTGGACCTGGGAGGTGGCTGCCTTCAGTGAGGGCAATTCCTAGAGAGGGACTCACCTGAGAGTGCCAGCCACTGGGTGGGGGAATGAGAGCCTCATCTTCGGCATGTACCACAGCATCCTCCACAGGTGTTCAATACATGGTCATAATTATCTCTGTTAATTATCTTTGATGGATCAGCTAGTAGCTGATCATCCAAGTCCTTGTCCTGACTCTGTGGGCACAGGTAATATCCAGGTCTTTGACCTTTCCACCCACTTGGATGGTTGGAAACAGGCCTGCAAATTCTCAAGCAAAGAAGGAATGGGGTTAAACTGTATTCAAACCTGATTTTAACAGCTTTCGGTTTATGATCTTGGAATGGGGGAGAAATTAAAGATAATAAGACCATCCAAGAGGCAATCAGAGTCGCCCAGGCTTGGAGTGATGAGAGCTCCATGGCAAATTTGGGAAAATTGTGAAAGTTTGAGATTCTGGAGACAGTAAAGGGAGGGAGTAGATGGACAGAGAGATTTAGTCATGAACCTAAGGTGGTAAATTAAGGAGGAATAGAAGCACAACATTCTCTAAGGTTAGGAGCCCGAGGATCTCAAAGGTTAGCAATTGGAAGTAACCAGATAGCAGTACTCTTGTGTAGAGAAAAGTGACTAATCTGGTTTTTGATATAAAATGTCCCCCAGACAGATGGAGAAATGGTAGTGAATAAACAATCAGACTGGCAATTTGTCTAGCAAACTAATTTTTTTTTAATTAATAGACTCTTTCTGCAGTATTAGGTTTACCAAAAAAAAAGTGAACAGAAAGTAGAGAGTGTCCGTATGCCCTCAAGTTTCCCCTATCATTAACCTGTTGCATTAGTATGGTACATGTGTTACAACTGATGAGCTAATATTAATACATTACAGTTTACTAGACCTTCTGTGCACTTTGAAAAATGTAATATGTAAAAATATCCACCATTATAGTATCATACAGAGTAGTTTCACTGCCCTAAAAATCCCGTGCTCTGCCTATTCATCCTTTCCTCCTTCCAAATTCCTGGCAACCACTGATCTTTTTACTGTCTCTCTAGTTTTGCCTTGTCCAGAATATAACATAGTTGGAGTCATACACCCACCATGTTGTTTCTTCAGATCTGTTCACTAATGAGGATTTTGAAATAGGCTTTGATTTGCTTGGAAGCTCATCTGATTTTCAACAAGGTAATAACAACAGCTTTTGTTGTACTTAATTTGCCTTTATTCCTAAATAACCTTACTTTAAAGCAGACTTTATATCACTAGCATATATAGAAAAATAGTATTGCCTGACGTAATACAGGACAGCTATGAAATATATCATTTAGATATTTATATTTAAATTATAAAATGATCATGCATGTGGTATCTAAAAATAATCTTTCTCATCACCTGTTGATGCCCACACATTAGGAGACACTGACTTAGATATTTCCCAGCCCACACTTTCAGCTCCATCCCTTTGATCTGCAGCATAAAGGCTGGAAAGAAAGAAAACCAAAGGAAAACAGACTTGCTGCCTCCAAGTGTTTGAAGAGCTGCCAAGTAGAAGGAGGAAGGGAGCATTCAATAAATGCCTGCCAAGTGCCAAGTACCATGATAGATGCTTAAAATACATTATTTGGCCCAAGCTCCACAATAGCCCAGGTGATGAGGATCCTGATCTTCACCTAAGAGATCAAAAAGCCAACGTTCTGAGAGATTCTAACAAGCTCTGCTACTTAAGTGATGGAGCGGGGTCAAACCCAGTATCTCTATCCATTCATCTGGACTGTGTGGACCATCAGGGTGAAAGAGATTTATTCTTTGTTGCTTTAGAAAGCAAAACTGGGACCAAATGTTACATAAGCATATTTCAGTTCAGCTCAGCTCACAACTTTTCTTGTGCTATCATGGTATAACAGTGGAAATAGACTGCCTTGAGCAAGTAGTGAGCTTGCTTTCCCCCAAATGCACAGAGACTATGGCTGGAGACAACCTACATGGTAAGCCACAGAGGGTACATCTCACCAAAAGAGAGATAGGTATGGAATCTCTATGCTCTTCTGGGCCACACATTCTTTACCTCCAAGCTTCTGTGCCTCCTTCTGCTAACACCTAAACTTCCAAAGAAGAAGTCATTGGCTTGTTTGAATATTAACAGGGCATTAAATATGTCTTTGGAACACCTTAATCTTTCTGAAAACCATATTCCTTCTGCAGCCTTTATTAGGGCACCACATGAAAGACAGAAGGCATCAATACAACTATTTCCAGATGGACCTGATAAGTTGAATCACTGGAAAAAACACGTCACTGGAAAGCTGACACACTTGTGGAGACCCGGAAAACTTAACCATAAGTCTATCAGTATCACCTTGGATGAAGATAAAACAGCCTCCTTGCAAAGAAATATGTTGAAACGTGACTTGAGCATCAGTTTGCTGTTTAGCAAAAAGCTGTGATGTAAATCTTCTCTTTTGTTAGTAGATATTACCACTGACTCTGGGATATACATGGATAATGTTTTAGCTAATCCTTTAGCATCTTCATTTAACTACCCATTAAGCAATGAACTTTGGCCTCAGAATTCCTGGTAATACTGACATGAAACATAAAGATATAAAAGACTCTTGTATTACCCCTGCTTTATTGCGTGAAAAAGTTCAGAGTTCTATAAAGTACATATATCTGTCAGTTCAAAAGGCACAGCCAAGTCCTTTAGAGACCACTTTTTATGTGAGTTTCTCTCTCTCTCTCTCTCTCTCTCACACACACACACATACACACACACACACACACGTGTGCGTGCGCACACACACACACACACACACACAGAGGCACAAGATAGGTACATGTCACAGGGATATCTCAGGAAGTCACCATTCATTTGCAATGTCTTCATTAATAAGTCTATATTATATATGCAAAAAACAAAAGCAATGACTTTGCTCTCTCCTGCTGTGAAAGAAATGGAAGATCCTAGTCACTGAATAGCCTAACACCATCTCACTAAGGGCCCTGTTGAATCCAACAGAAATATGTTCAGAGTACCCCGAAGGATTTCCCTAGAGGGAAAAGCCAATGCCTGTTTAGCTATCTCTGCCATAAGTGGAGCCTAAGTTTTCTTAAGGTGACTTTCACAGAGAGAAGGATGCTGCCTTTTCTCTCTCCTGATAATTTCTGGACTCCCAGCTCTGTTACGTCAGGTGCCTGAGTAGCCCTTTAACCAGCACACTCAGGACCAGCCTTGGGGCCCTCATAATCCTTCAATTCAGACACGCTAACCACCCTCCAATGTCATATTGCAGTGGGTTGTTTTTTTTTTAAATAAAGACTTGGAGTCACTTTATTCACCCAATATCTATAATACAACACCAAAATATAATCAAATGAAAAATGTACACACTTTGTACATCTTATTAATTGATCTGTGAGACTCCAGTAATTCTCTCATCCATGATTCATGAGGGTTTTATGAACGATCAAAATCTTCTTAATAGTGCATATTAATATTGTGTTTCAGCAAACTCTGATTATGTTCAGAAGACATAGGCTGTCCCTATGCTTCAGGATAGCCTGACAGACTCCACTTAGTGGAAAAGTGTGAACTAATTGTCTTTTAACCCAAGGCTACCACCACCACTTTTCCTTAATTTTTTTAAAAATAAAAACAAAGTCGGTCCCTCTTGTCTGGCAAGGGCAAGAATGTCCAAATATGGGCTCTTTGTCCACTTGACTTCCCATGGAGATCAACATGGCAATTATAACACTTGTGCTAATCATGGAAACTGTCTTCAACCAGTTTTGCATGTATTTAGTGCTACAAACAGAATACATATGACGTAGATTTCGAACTGTGGCCACATTGGAGAAACAGTATTTATAAACTGTAGCTCTTGCTTTTTCCCTGCTCTTTCTTCTCTAGAATGTATACCAATTTCATTCTCCCTGAAAGGCCCATGAAACCAATGGCAAATACCATTCTCTGCAATTTCAAGAGGTTCCAAACATTTCTGAGCTTAAGCAAAGTTGTAGCAGAGTTCAGGTGTCCTTGTTGCTCCTGCAACACCAATACCAGTTACCCAAGGTGAGGAGAGGAGAGGGGAGGAAATAAGTATCTATTGACGACGGATGGGAAACCAAGTACTGTACTTTGTCATCTGATCCTGAATTCAAGGGAATTATCATTCCCAAAAGGTGATGAATAAGTGCTACTTCCCTTCCCACCTCCATCTTACAGATGAAAAAACTGACGCTCAACGTCATACTAACTTGTAACAGTGTCAGAATCCCAGGCTTCTATCTGCCTACAGAATTCATTCTTTTCCTGTTACCAAATGCTGACTCCTTTTAATTCTGTCTGTGGACTTGGGCTCTGGTTGCTCAGTCTCCATCAGAGCCTTGATGAATCATGGTGCAGTTTGTGCCTTGCTCAAAGAAACCAGACTGCAGGGCAGGAAGGGCTGAAAGTTAGCCTGTGCTATACCCGAAAAGCCATGTCTCCTTCTGGGGCTATGCATTACCTTCCAAAGTCTGCTTTAACAAATTACTGCAAACAGACTTAAAACAACAGAAATTTATCCTCTCACAGTTCTGGAGGCCAGAAGTCCTAATGCGCGGGCAAGATTGGGTCCTTCTATGAGCTCTGAGGAAGCATTTGTTCCATGCCTTTCTCCTAGCTTCTGCCAGCTGCCAGCAATACTTGGCATTCCTTGGCTTGTTGTTATGCTCCTCCAATCTCTCCTTCCATCATCACATGGCCTTCTTCTCACTATCTCTTTTCCTCTTCTAAGGACACCTGTCATTGGATTTAGGGCCCATCTGGGTAATCCATGATGATCTCAGTCTCAAGATCCTTAATTATATCTGCAAAGGCCCTTTTTCCAAGTAAGATCATATTTACAAGTAGCAGGATTAGGATTTGCACATACCTTTTTGGGGCCAACATTCAAATCACTATAGGTTGTATACACCTGGAGGAAAAGCAGCCTTTTTTTAACTGTTCTACCCAAAAGCAGATGTGCTTTCCTCTTTAGCACAGGCACCTGTGGGCTGATGAAGCCTTGGTCTCCTCCTGCATTCCCTGATGCCTGTGTCCATCAGTCTGGGTTTCTGACCCATTCTTTCTATTCATGCTACCAAAGCTTTTCTGCTCTTTCATTCATTCTTTCATTCTTTTCTATTCATGCTACCAAGGCCTTTAACCCCTGCCTGGCCCCTGATAGCCTACTCAGCTCCTGCTACCCCTCTGAGGAGTGGAGCCTGGCGAAGTCAACATAGGATCAGGATCTGAAATTAGATCTGTTCACAGGATTGTGTGGAGGAAGACTGGCCCTGAGGGCACAGGCTTGACTTGGCAAGAGGCGGTAAAAGATAGTATTGATGGAAAGCCATGGCCTGAACAACAGACAGTGGCCCAGGTAAGCAAGCAGCATCCAGGGGAGTTGTCCAATGGGCTCAACGCTCATAGCAACAAAGATGGAGTGATAGCCATCTTTTTTTTTTTTATTTGCAAACTATATATCTGATAAGGGGCTAATATCCACAATATATAAGGAACTCAAACAACTCAATAGCGAGAAAGCCTGACTAAAAAATAGGCAAAGGATGTGAACAGACTTACTATTTCTCAACAGAGGACATATGAATGGCCAACAGATATATGAAAAACATGTTCCGCATCTCTAATCATCAAGGAAATACAAATGAAAACCACAATGAAGACAAGGCGTGGTGGCTCACGCCTGTAGTCCCAGCACTTTGGGAGGCCAAGGCAGGCATATCAACTGAGGTCAGGAGGTTGAGACCAGCCTAGCCAATGTGGTGAAACCCCATCTCTACTGAAAAATACAAAAATTAGTGGGCGCCTGTAATCCCAGCTACTCAGGAGGCTGAGGCAGGAGAAGGTGATAGCCATCTTGAGAAAGTCACATGGGAGGCAGGAAGAAACATACAGAAAGAAGAGGCAAGTATCAGGCCTCCAAGCACTAGGCTGGGCCAGGATAATTACACAGGGTATCACATTCAGGGCCCAGAGTTAGAGCCAGACTCAGCAATAAAGGGAACATGCCGTAGTGCCCCCAGAATGTGGGCTCTAGTCTCTTAAATCTCTCCTGCTAATGGTCAGGATCCATTTGGATCCCCCAGTATCCCTAGTCGAGAGAAGAGTAATACAAGGCAGGAGTCAGGCCAGGCTTCTCTGCTCAGCCCCTTGACAGGTTCAAGTACCGCTGTAGCTGGCCCCGTCCCTGCTGACCAAACCTCAATGGATTGCCCTTGTATTCTAGGTCTACCCTTAGCCATTGTAGTCCAGTCCTCTGAATTCTCCTGCATAGCCTTCCTGATATTCATACTATCCCAGACCTTGCCCTGAGTCTAGGCTTCAAATACCCAATGATGGCAATAAGAGAAGCAAAGGAGAACTTACAAAGTACATGAGCTATCCTTGGAGGATTTCCAGTGTCGCTAAAGCAGGAAGCAAGCGGAACCTAATGATGATTTTATTTTTGGATTTTGTGCCACCCATAGAAGTGAGTAAGAATAGACATTCAAAGACTTTCCAAGAATGCTCATGTGCAAAAAGGCTTGCCCGGATTGATTTCAGAAAGCAAACCTAAATTCCATTCCAGGAATTGTACAGCCTTGCAAGCTTCTAAATGAAAATCCCTGAGAATCTAATAATAAAGTCTTGATGGTACACATGGCTTTGCAGTGTTTATATTTAGCAAACATTTTCCACTCTGAAATGATTTCCTGCCAAAAATATCACATTTCAATAGATTTTGCCATATGATGCTTGATGCTTAATTTATTGTTTCCAAAATCATAATTGTCATAGAATTTGGGGTTTATGATGGAAACATGAAGAGTGAATTCAATGTTTTGCCTTTAGTCTGCCTTCAGATAAAGGATGTTTATTGAGGTCCTGCTATCTATAGTAAGTTGAGTCAGACTAAGAGAAAACAGGACTTACTCTTTTGGCATGTGATGGGCTTGTTTAGAATTAGTAAGAGATATGGCCAGAGACAAAGGAGACATTGGATGTCAGCAGGAAACGCCTTGCTGAGGTCTGATCACCTAAACAACAGGGAGTCCTTATCAGCTGTTGTACAGAGGAATCAACAACACTCTCATGATGAAATAAGGCAGTGATGCCCACAACGATTTAAAGAAGAAAGATAGTGGAGGGAGGGAGGCGAATGCGACCTTTTGTTCAGTAAATAATGAGCGAGATGTGGTGTCAGTGAAAATGGAGAAGGGGCCATGAAGGGCTAATGGGAAGGGCACTGGGCTTGGTCTGGGTTTGAATCTACAAGCTATTCATTTCAAGGAGCCTGTTTCCTCATATGTGAAATGGGAACTAGTGTAGTATTGGTGCCACTATGCTATTATGATATCATTTATTGGATGGCACAAAGTAGTCACTAAATAAATAAATGCTTACAGAATCTGAAGAGAAAGATACTAGAGACTGGGGTGAAAATCATCCTGCCTTGCTGACCGTATCAAGCAGGATTCTTAGGAACAAGCAGAGAAAGTGAGCATGGAAGGAAAAGAACTGATTGGAAGGCTATTAATCAGCTCACACAATTAGTGGGAAGGTTAAAGAAACAGGCTTAGAAACAGGCAGGACCAGAAGACTAGTATTTAGTCACAGGCAAAATCAAGCCAAAAGTCAATGTGGTAAGATCCCTGCTGCTGAGCACTGTGGGGCCATGCTTTGCACTGCCTGGCACTGGACATGGACACTGTCCCTGGAACGAGGTTGGCTGTTGCCACTGCTCATCTGCCATCAGAATGGATTTCCCACTGTCCTTGCTTCTTTGTATCTGCCGCTAGTGCCTGACTTCAAATCTGGGGCTGGGTGGGGGCCTCTAAACTTTAGCAAGCAGGTCCCAACGTTTTCCATGTTATGAGAGGCGGCTGATCTACTCTACCAAGACTCATAAATGGTGGTGGTAGGGAGGCAGTTCCCTAAACTTGAAAATGGATTCAAATGCCAGCAGCCAGAAAAATGTCATATGTCCATTGCCATCACTGACTGGAAAGTGAGGCCATGCAGGGAGAGAAGGCAAAGGTTATTTATTCCTAAAGAATAAAGCCCAAGGTCAGGGAAAATGTGACTCTATTTTCAAAAACTGGAGAATAATAAACTGATTTTTAATAGATTACTGAGATATAAATTTACATACTCTATAAAGTTCATTGTACTAGTCAATGCTTTTTAGCGTATTGAAAGAGTTGTGCAACCTTCATCATAATCTAAATTTAGAATATTTTTATCACACCAAAACGAAATCTTATACCCTTAAGTAGTCACTTCCCACCCCAGCCCACACTCAGCTCTAGGAAATCACTAATCTAGCTTCTGTCTCTCTAGATTTACTTATTCAGGACATTATAAATAAATGGGATCACACAACATATACGCTTTTGTGACTTGCTTCTTTCATTTAGCATGTTTGTTAAGGTGCATCCATGTTGTAGCATGTATAAATATGTCATTCTTTTCATGGCAAAACAATATTTTATTTATGGACATACCAAATTTTCTTTTTCATTTTTCCATTGGTGGACATTTGTGTTGTTTCTACTTTTGGGAAATATGGATGATGCTGCTATGAACATTTGTGGACAAGTTTTTGTGTGAACATATGTTTGCATTTCTCCTGGAAATATATCTAGGTAGTAGAATTGCCAGGTCATATTGTAACTCTATGTTTAGCATTTTGTAAAATAGTCAAACTGTTTTCCAAAGTGGCTGCAACATTTTATATCCCCACCAGTAACGTATGAGTATTCTGGTTTTTCCACATCCTTACCAATACTTGTTATTGTTAGTATTTTTCATAACATCTATCCTAGTGGATATAAATTATAAATGGATTTTTAAGCTTGATAGTTTGCCATGATAGTAAATATCAAGAAAACATGTCCTGAAGTCAGTTAGCTACCATGAACATCATTATGAGCATTACGGAGGAATCAAGTTGGTGAATTTTAAAATGTGAAATCATTTTTATTTTTCTCAAAAACTGCGGTAAAGCCTTTTTAGTTCTTAACTATATGTTGAACATATCTCATAGCTTCCCAGACATTTTTTTGAAAAGGTATTAAAATTTCAAACCAGTTAAACATTTCTATCTCAAATGTGATTGAAATCTCATCTCCTCCCCTCCCCTTCCCTTCTACACAATTTTGATCCCTTGCTGGGGAGACTTGAAGTGAAAGGGAAGCATGGTTCATTCCTTCTCTTCTTCTCTCCTCCCGTAATGCCGTAATGGGACTTGGAGCAGGTCAGAAGAATTGGGGAATTACAGTGATTGCTATTCTTAATAGTGGATTCATTTAATTCAATTGCCCTATGGAGTAAGAAACTTTTATTATCTCTATTTAACAAATGAGAAACAGAGGCATGGAGAAGTTAAATAATTCAACTAGGTCAAGTGACTCAACTAAAAGCATACGGTTAGTAAGTGGCAGAGGCTGGATTCAAACCCAAGTAGGCTAACTCCAAAAATCTGTGCTCTTAACCACCATGCTATTTTTGGAAAAAGACAAACACCACCTTACTTAACTGGGTAGTTCTGCCTCCCAAGAGTAAGTCATAGGGAGGCGTCTGGCTCCAACTGTTGTTGGCTCTTCTCAGAATGTTCCATTCAAAATCCTCTGGAAGCCCTTGGAGTGAATGGGTACAAAAGCAAAGACTGAAACACTGAGAACTGAACGAGGGGAGATGACAACAGAAAGAAGTGGGAGACACAAGTGACACATAGTAGTGATGGTGCCAGGTCATCCAAGAGAGGGCAGCATTTCAGGCTACTTGTTTCGAAGTATAAAGTTTGCCTAAAGGCCAAGGAAGGTCCCAGGGAAGGTAGGATAATGATTAACAACAAGGAGTCTGAGGCACACACAATGGCATCCAACAACACAGGTGTGTAGGTACATTTGGGAAAAGGTGACTAAGTGGAAATAGTGAGTGATATGTGGAAATCAATATCGAGTAGTTGAAGAAGAATGCTAGGGGCACTTCATTTTTCAAGTCAATGAGGAGGGAATTGTTCACTCATTTGAAGGAGGGGTACCCACAGTGCCAGATGACATTCATGGAGCCCTGTCCTGGTGGGCTAAGTTCTTTCCAGACATCTTTTTAGGCTCACAAAATCTTCAAAGGTTAAGATCTATTTATGATCGTCTTTGTTTTCCAGATGTAGTTAGGAAATGCAACCCAGGTCCTGCAGCTGGTGAGTGCTGAGTTCTATCTGCTGCCTACACCTATGTTCTCACACATGTTGTTTTCTTGACTCTCACTCGGCATGTGGGACTGGCAGCTAAGAAGAGAGGAATGGTTTAAAGCAGCCTTTTTGGAGACCTGCCAGGGAGAAATGGAGAGATGTGTCGAGCACTGGTGAGAGCCAAGTCAAAGTGAATGGCAGCTTACAGGGAGCTGGGTGTTTATGGGTTTACGTTGTTCTCAAATCCTTTGGGGCAGAAGGGCAGCAATGGGGAAGGTATGGTGGCAGAGTGGGGTTTGAAGATTATCATGCATGTGAAATGACACCAGTGGGTGAAAGGCTTGAGATGACAGGAAGGGCAGCCTTGAAACAGTCAGCAGGGTCCACCATCTGGCTCCCTGCAGCTTCACTGACCGACCTGAAGAAGAGTTACTTAAAATCTGTAAGCAGAAACATTTTTCATCAGAAACTCCATTCTGCAGTATCCTCCCTCTAAAACCTTTTATCCCTACAATGAAGGGCCAAGGACTACTTCTTGCAACCATTCTCCATTTAATTGCATCCATGTCAATAATTTACACATTTATATGAGTGGATTAACAGTCCGTGGCTTATCTGATTCCAATCATTTATACATCGTGCATAGGGAAGTAATTCAGAGCCAGGGCTGGCTTAGCTGAGGCTTTACAGGCTGAAAAGTGGGGAAATTTGGAAGAAGCATGAGTCTGCTGACTTCATGGTCATGGCTGAGAACTTGCCATGGTTCTCAACTATGGTCATAGTTGAGAACTTCTCTGAGCACCAGCCCTCCTGCCCAACTGGTAAATATCCTGCCTGAAGTTCCTTTCCAAGAAGGGCATCTTCTGTTCCTCCCTTCAGCCCTTGAATACTTACTTTTTCTGCTCTATACTCCATTTCTCAAGCTCCCAGTGCCAGGAACTCATCTATCTATTCTCTTAGAGATTTCCCCTTGCCACTGTCCTATAACCACAAGGCTCACAGAGTGAGGTCCAAGACACAAGCCTCTGGCCAAGGAGCTTTTCAGAAGTGACCAGTGTGGACTGAAGGCAAGTGGATCCTTCTTCAGGGGTCTGAACCATGAAAGACCCCTTAATTTTTATATGACCTGCAGTCAGGGGAAGTAGAGACTGCTGAAAAAACAAAAATTGAATTTTCTTCAGACAGATGTAGAGGCTCAGAGAAGACTAATATAATTTTCAGGAAATAATATAAATTTTCTTTTACCCAAGGATCGCATAAACTAATGTCCTCTGTAGATTAGTTAACATATTCTCAAGTAGGTGATTTTTTTTTTCACCTTGGTACCTGTCCATCATTTACAAACATTAAACTTCTATATCTAAAGTTTATATATGTTCATGAGACATCTGTGAAATAGGAACTAGTGGTACTGGTGCCACTATGCTATTATGATATCATTTATCATGACCACGCTGCAGGATCTTTCACACTAACACCCTCCCCCTTTCTTTTACAGAATGTGTTCATTTCTGATTTGATAAATAAGCACAATTATTCTCAGTGATTCTGAATTAGTCATTAAAGTTGACAAGAGGATTTGTCCAATTTCTACTTTTTTGGCATTGATCAAAGATGCTATTTTGAAAAAAGTACATACATGTGAACCTTGCCAAAAATTTTGCTATTATAAATACCACTCTAAGACATTTTCAGGACATAACAGAATTATCATAAAAACTTGTTGCCCAAAACATATGGAATATGCAATAAATATATTTTGAATGAATGAGAACCACTTTAGGATTTTATATATAGAAAACTTAGTAAGAAAAATCCTTCTCTTTAGTCACAACAGAAATACATACCAAACTGAAACTGCACATGCCAGATAAAGCCTGGAAAATACTTTTATGTTCAGTAATACTATACTGAATACTTTTTACTAGGAATACCAACCTGAATACGTGCAACATTGCAAAAGATAACTCCAAGTTACACATATGTACATTTGAATTTCTGAATTCAACGAAATGGGAAATGTCTTTTAGAAATGGTTAAAAAAAAAAAAAAGGCCAGGCATGGTGGCTCATGCCTGTAATGCCAGCACTTTGGGAGGCCAAGGCAGGTGGATCACTTGAGGTCAGGAGTTCAAGACCAGCCTGGCCAACATGGTAAGACCCCATCTCTACTAAAAATACAAAAATTATCCAGGCATGTTGTCAAACGCCTGTAGTCCCAGCTTCTTGGGAGACTGAGGCAGGAGAAATCGCTTCAACCTGGGAGGTTGCAGTGAGCAGAGATCATGCCACTGCACTCCAGCCTAGGTGACTGAGTGAGACTCTGTTTCAAAAGAAATGGCAAAATATATGTATGTATATGTGTGTATATATATATATATTTTCATCATCATGCCCAAGGATTTTCTAAGCATAATATCCTATAGTTTTGTCTCCATCCATAATTTACATGTCCCAACCTTACATTATCTTTTAAAAGTTAATACTTAATGCAAAATATTCTTGTAAATATTCCCTTTTCCAACTATACAATGTTGCATTTCAGCCTTCATTTCCATGTCTATCATACGCAATATCCTGTCCTTTGCTCTTGTTACTATTCCAATCATATCATTAACATAGTACATTTTTGCAAGCTACACTCATGTTTGACCTTCCAATGAATGGATAATTTTATTTGGTGTTAAAATGAGCACTTTGAAAACATAAGGTGAGAGAGTGGCGAAAAAGGAAACAGAGAAATAATACATCTGCTTTCCTAGATTAAAAGGATATGATGCCTCCAAAGAACACCAGGTGAGAACACCAGCAAAAATTTTCAAATAAATATTCAGGGAGGATGCCAAGAACTTTTTAGAGTAAGTTTTTAGAAAGAGCCCAAGCTTTCCAGTAAGACAGCAAAGTGTTATTGTGAACAAGAATTCTATCCTAGAGAAATTTTGAGATGTCATGGGACAGTTGTATTCAGAAAGTCATCAGAAATCATGAAAACGAATCTGAGCAAAAAAGTATTGAAAATATTGGATGGAGTGCTGTATTATGCAGCTAATAAAGACATACTCAAGACTGGGTAATTTATAAAGGAAAGGGGTTTAATTGACTCACAGTTCCACATGACTGGGGAAACCTCATGACCATGGTGGAAGGTGAAGGAGGAGCAAAGTCATGTCTTACATGATGGCAGGGAAGACAGTATGTTGAGGGGAACTGTCCTTATAAAACCATCAGATCTCGTGAGACTTATTCAGTATCATGAGAATAGCACGGGAAAAAAACACTCCCATGATTCAATTACCTACCACTGGGACCCTCCCATGACACATGGGGATTATGGGAGCTACAGTTCAAGATGAGATTTGGGTGGGTACATGGCCAAACCATATCAAGTGCAGAATGAATTTGGTAGTATTTATATCTCTTCCTTCCCATTTGGAACAATATTTTAATATATTAAAGTAATGGCTGCTCACAGTTAATATTGGAAAATATAGGAAAAAAATGGAAATAAAAATCACTCCTTATTTAATCGCCTATGAATAATCATTCTTAATATTTTGGCTTCTTCTTCACTGTCTATGTACATATTGCTAACCATTTGGGTTCTTACTGTGTTGTCATGCTTTCTCCATTTAATATACTTTCTCTTATTTTTACTCTGAAAATATGGATTGTAATGGTGAAATAATGTTCCATTCTATAATTTTGTCAATAAATTTAATCATCTAATTTTGGAATTGATTGCTTGTAATTTTTCATAATTACAAATAATGCTACAATAAACATCCTTGTACAAAAAAAGCTTTATTTACATCTCTGATTATTCCCTCAATATACAACTCTGAAAAGTGGAATTATAGACTCCAATGTAAGAACTAGTTTCAAGCTTTTGATTTATACTGTCTGTTTGTCCACCAGATAGGCATCAGAAAGGAGGTACCAATTCTATTAACAGCTGTGTTGAATCTTTTCAACTACATTCTTGCTTTATAAGGTAGTACAGTCACAACATTTTGCCAGTTCAGTGGGTGGAAACGGTATCTTGTGGTTGATTTAATGTGATTATTTAATGTGAATCATCTATTTGTGTCTTTTGCCCATTTTTCTTTTGGCCCATTTGTCTTTCTGTTATTTTTAAGCGTGACTCACTCATAAAAATGTCCTATGTGCTGAGATAAAGTTGTCATCTTTAGCCTTTCAACTTTATTTCTTCCATTTTTTGTGCACAGAATTTTTTAATGTTATGTAGTCAAATTATATATATAATTATACATGCATATAGCATTACATTTTATAGTGTTTCTCTCGCCTTTTTGTACATTGAAGAAATATTTGCTTACTCTCTGATTATCAAAAGTAAGCCCAAATGCCCATCGACGATAGACTGGATAGGGAAAATGTGGCACATATACACCATGAAATATTATGTAGCCATCAAAAACGATGAGTTTGGGTCCTTTGTAGGGACATGGATGAACATGGAAACCATCATTCTCAGCAAACTGACAGAAGAGTAGAAAATCAAACACCTCATGTTCTCACTCATAGGCAGGTGTTGAACACTGAGAACACATGGACACAGGGAGGGGAGCACTACACACTGGGGCCAGTTGGGGGGAAATAGGGGAGGGACAGTGGGGGGTGGGAAGCTGGGGAGAGATAGCAAGGGGAGAAATGCCAGATGTAAGTGATGGGGAGGAAGGCAGCAAATCACACTGCCACGTGTGTTCCTATGCAACAATTTTGCATGTTCTTCACATGTACCCCAAAACCTAAAATGCAACAAAATAAATAAATGGGAAAAAATAAATAAATAAATAAATAACGGGAAAAAAATAAAAAAGTAAGTCTATACCCCTCAAGGCTAGATACTATATTCACCATGGCTTGTTTTTTGTTTGTTTGTTTTCTAGCACAGTGCCTGACACATCACAGGAATCATTACATGTTTATTGAATGAAACATGTAAACAAACAAATGACCATCACTGTCACAAGATGCATTCATACCAGCCTTCCTGCCCTGTATTTCCTCTGCCATCTCTGAATGGATATACCAATGTGGCAGGGGTGAGAGGCAGGGAGGGAAGACAATAGGGTGAAGCATTTTGGATGTGTGTTGCCTGAGGCGTGGTGGCTCATGCCTGTAATCCCAACACTTTGAGAGGCTGAGGCGGGCAGATCACTTGAGGTCAGGAGTTCAAGAGCAGCCTGGCCAATATGGCAAAACTCCGTCTCTACTAAAAATACAAATTATTAGCCAGGCGTGGTGGTGCACGCCTATAATCTCAGCTACTTGGGAGGCTGAGGCAGGAGAATCACTTGAACCTGAAAGGCGGAGGTTGCAGTAAGCCAAGATCGTACCATTGCACTCCAGGCTGGGTGACAACAGTGAAACTCCATCTCAAAATAAATTAAAAAAAAAAAAAAATGGAGCACTCATGAAGGCGAAGGGTAAGGCTACTGGGGGCTGTTA
The DNA here is from genome assembly GCF_001604975.1 of Cebus imitator. Classification (NCBI taxonomy): domain Eukaryota; kingdom Metazoa; phylum Chordata; class Mammalia; order Primates; family Cebidae; genus Cebus; species Cebus imitator. The sequence goes on along the minus strand of NW_016107625.1, from coordinate 138,012 downwards.
CACATCCTGGTCTCATGAAATGGACAGTGAAAGAAGTATGAAATATCTTCAACCATGTCTCAGGTGAAAAAGGTTTTTCATATAGTCATGACCTCTGTTATACGAGGCAGAGACAATATGTAGTCTCACGTTTCAGGACTGTGCATTGACATCATTCTGTGTTGAAGCCCCAAGTCCAGTATGTTTGATCCTTAATAAAATCTACAATTCACAGCAGATGTGTGGGTATAATTTGTAACCAAAGGCCAACAGCACTAATAATGATGCAATGTCTATGTGGTCAAAGGTATGAAGGAGGCAGGAAATTTATCATAATTAATGCAGTAAAATGAATGGTAATTAAATTCAGGTTAAGAAAAAGCACATTCATTTACATGAAGATATACGGCAATTCATGATAATTTTTAAAGAGCCAGCTGGAAGTTGCAATGGCATTATCTATAAGGGAAGTGTTTACCAAGAAAAGTAACAGAATCTTTAAGATACAGATAATGAGATAATTTTCTGCACCCTCTAGGGACTTCAAAAACATTTTTTTCATTTAGAGTACTGACATGCTAATTTTTTTAAATGTAGTTTATTCCTTAGGGAAGGAGAAAAGATTTCTGATAAATGAACTTATCCTAAACTGAAGTTATTTGATAATACTAATGCTTTTTTGCTTTACCACTATTGAAATCATATAATTTAATAATTTATTTACATAGTAGAATATTAAAAAGGTAGAAAAAGTATGTAGTGCAAAATACACTCTATCTTCTTCTTTCTAATTTCATAGACCCCAGTTGGCCTCCCCTCTGCATCAAGCAAACACTGTTATGCAGATATTCTATACAAGGAGATATTCTATGAATATTCAACTATGTTTGTAAATTGCCCTTTATTTTAACATAAATGGTAGAATATTATTCATATTAATCTGTAACTTGCCTTTTTCACTCTATTTGGAGACTTCCATGTCAGTCTATAGAGACTAGTTGGCCCTCTCTTCTTAATGTCTAGACAGTACTCCATTACATGGAACACCGTAATTTATTTAACCAGTACTCTGCTGATGAATGTCTTAGGCTAGATTCTTGAGAAGCACAGCTTAAGGAGACTTTCACGCAAGTGATGTATCGAGAAGTGCTTTCAAGAGAATCTTATATAGAAACCACAGAGAAAAGATAGGCTGGGGAAGAAGCTAAGCAAAGATGTGGTTTTAGTCAAGTCAAACCTTAGCCTGTTCCCATGGGGAACACTGGAGCATGCATGGCAGCAGGAAAAGGTGTTGCATTTTTGTACCACCATATACAATAGACATTGGCTTTGTATACTGCTAATATACAGATAAATGGCTGTCTGGGTAACCTCACAGCCACTTCTAGATAAGGAAGGTCCTGTTCAGTTGAAGGTAATTCTCTGGAGAAGGGTGAGCTGTGAGCCATCAGCAGCCAACACTCACAGTGGCTGCAGATGGCTGCACTGGCCCAGGAAGGGGATGCAGGTGGAACACCACATTGGATATTAGGTCCTTTACAATTTTGTAAGGACAAGCAATGCTTATACCCTTGTAGATATATGCCTTTGTATATGTGTGCAGTACCGCTGATTGATCAATGACTAGAAGCAAAATAACCAGGTGAAAAGCTATAAATATTTAAAATTCAGATAGATATTCCCAAATTGCTCTCCAATTTATACTCTGACCCAAAACATGTGAGTTTCTGTCTTCTCACACCCTTGCTGAAAACACATGCTCCTAAAATGTTTAATATTTGTCAATCTGATAGACAGAAAATGGCATCTTGTTGCAATTTTAGTTCACATTTCTCTTGCTATGAGAAGTTCTGAATATTTTTAAATCTGTTTCAAAGGTATTTTTATTTCCTTTTCAATGAACTGATTGTGTCCTTTGCCTATTTTTAAAATTTGGTTACTGGCTTTTTTTTTTCTTGCTGAAACATGAGTGCTCTTGAATCAATGATATTAGCCCTTCTTTGTCAAAATTATTCAGTTTTTTCAAAGTGACTTTTCTATGTCTATTTGATAGTTATACATATTTTAGGGGTACATTTGATATTTTGATATATTTATGCAATGTATAATGGTCAAATTAACGTAGCTGGGAATCTATCACTTCAAATATTTATCTGTTGTGTTGAAAACATTCCAATTCTTCTCTTTCAGTTATGTGGAAAGATACAATAAATTATTGTGAACTATAGTCTCCCTACTGTTCTGTCAAACACTAGCACTTATCCCCTCTAGCTGTATGTTTGTACACCTTAACCAACCTCTCTTTGTCACCCCCATCCTTACCAACCTCTGGTAACCACTGTTCCACTCTATCTCCACAAGACCTACTTTTTCAGCTCCCACATTTGAGTGAAAACATACAATATTTGTCTTTCTGTGCCTGCCTTATTTCACTTAAATAATGACCTCCAGCTGCATCCATGTTGTTGAAAATTACAGTATTTCATTCTTTCTTATGTGGAATAATATTTTACTGTGTACATATAACATATTTTCTTTACTTATTCATTCACTGATGGACATGAAGGAAGACCTGAATAAACATTACTCAAAAGAAGACACACAAATGGCCAACGGGTGTATGAAAAAATGCTCAACAACACTAATCATCAGGGAAATGCAAATCAAAACCAGAGTAAGATACCACCTCACCCCAGTTAAAATAACTATTCTCAAAAAGACAAAAATGAATGCTGGTGAGGATGCAGAGAAAGGAGCATGCTCACACACTTGTTGGTGGGAATGTAAAGTAGTACAACCACTACAGAAAACAGTACGGCGGTTTCTCAAAAAACTAAAAGTAGAACTGCCACATGACCGAGCAATCCCACTGCTGGGAATACATCCAAAAGAAACTAAATCAGAATACAGAAGAGACATCCTCACTCCCATGTTTATTGCAGCTACTATTCACAATGGCCAAAATGACTTTTGACTTTGCTTATGGCATTTTATAAGACAATTAAAAAAATTCTAATAGTCAAGTGTTATTCTTTTTAATGACATTTCATGTCATGCTTCCAAAGTCCCCAAGAGTATAAAAAATTCTTCAGTTATTTTTGTCTTGGGTCTATGGCTTTATTTTTTACATTTAGATATTTGATCTGGCTGGAATTTATTGTGGTATAAGGAATAAAGTAGGAATCCAACTTTTTAAAATACTTATTTTCCAGGTAGCATCTCACTTGTCCTACTAACATGCATTAATTAAGTCATTTCTCCACTAAAATGAAAGGGTGTCTTTGTGATAGAGTAAGATGCTATAAGTATTTGGGTGAATTTCTAGACTCCCTTTCTTTTTCATTGATCATTTATTGTCTAAGTCTGACTCTGTACTACAGAGTTTTAATTGCAGCAGTTATAAACTTGAACACATGGAGGGCTAGTCACCACTGACTATTGGTCTTCTTTTTTGAATCTTCCTATCTACTCTGGCAGATTTATTTTTCCTGATACACCTGAGAAAGCTTTAGTATTTCTTTTGGCATTATTTTAAGTTTGTGGATTAATTTAATATGAATAGACAACTGATAACATTGAGTATTCCTTCTCAAGAAATAGGCATTTATTTAAACTTTCGTATCTCTTAACAGTGTTTTGAAGATTTCTTTACGCAGATCTTAAACATTTTTGTTAAGTGTATTCCTAGATTTTCTTTAATGTTGCTATTGTAAATAAGATCATTTTCCATTATATTTTATAGTGATTGTTGTTTATTTTTCCTCTCTTAATTCTGTAAATAAATTTTGACAAATGAAGTGGGTATTTTCTTGAAATCTGAATTTTACAAGTAATTGTGTGTGACACATAAAAATTATTTTTCTTGATGGCTGAGTTTTTAGGTAAATATGTACATGATGTAAGTTTTCACATTTTTTATTCTAACCAAAGAGGAAAAATTTTTAAATATACATCTGAGCCATAGGGCTAGCCTGTACATAACTTCTAGTATGTATATTTTCTAGATATTTTAAGAAAAGTTCCTGAATTCATCCATTCATTTATTTAATCAGGAACTGGAATACTGGGGTAAACAAAACAGTCAAGCTCCTGCCCTCATGGGATAATCATTCCAGCTGTAGGGTGGGGAATGGGGAGATTGGGGGAACAGAAAGCAAGCCAAGTAAATAAATAAATCTATAATATCATATCATATGGTGGTAAGTGATGTAGAATGAATAAAGGAAACCTGCTGTGGTAAAGAGTGAAATGAGGATGGGAATGAAGGGAGGGAAGAAACTTCACATTCCAAGGCAAAGTAAGAATTTTTGAAGGTGTGATATTTGATCTGAAGCTTAGATAATATGCAGGTGTCAAATATCTCAAGACAAAGCATCCAGGCAGAGAAGCCAGCACGTGCAAAGGCCTGAAGTCAGAAAAAAGATTGGTGTGTCTGAGGAACAGAAAGGTCACTGCATCTGGAGTTAGTGGGGAGAGAGTGGTGGAGTGATAAAGGTGAGGTCAGAGCCACAGGCAGAGCCAGTCCACAAAAGTCCTTGAAGCTCATGTACAGTGCACACATTGGTTACTCACCCAAAATCGATTCCCCTCCCCACTCTGAAAGAACTTCACATGTGTAGACAAGTTCCAACTTTAGGAGGCCTTCTGACTAATCGCAGTCAATGTGCACATGATATTCCCCATTGTTCCAGGGATGCTTGCATGTCTTACATTGGACTGACAGGTTTCTGTCTCTTGCTGGATGAGAACAGAAAGTATGTAGCCCAAAGGCTGGCAGCCATCTCCTAATGAGGAAGGGAACCAATCTTAAAATGAAGCCAGCACTGAGAAAGGCAGAGCCCAGAGACAGGACCTGGATCTCTGAAGACATCACTGGGCTTCTTTTTGGTGCCAATCTGGACACTGACCCACCCATGGACTTCCAAGTTTAGGACAAAAAACATTTTCTTAACACTTAAAGCTATGTTAGTCAAGTTTTCATTTACTTGCAGCTAAAAGGACTCAAATGTAGAAACCATGGTAAGGAGTCTGGATTTTATTCTCTGTACAATGGAAAGTCATGGGAGAATTTTTAGGAGAATGA
>NW_016107625.1:118610-132609 GCF_001604975.1 Cebus imitator | reverse complement strand
TTTTTTTTTTTTTTTTTCTTAAATCACTCCAGCTGCTATGCAGAAAATGAAGTACAGATGGACAAGAGTGGAAGAACAGGGTTAGTCACACATATGGGAGATTGAGTGAACTGTTAAGGTAGCTCTGGAAAGTGAAAGAAATTAACAGAATTAGGATACATTTTTCTCCAAGCTTTAGCAAAGGGCACTATCAGAGATTACTAACAGTATTCAACACCAAGCAAGGGACTCTGGCCCAGTCACTTAAGCTTCAGTTTCTTTATTTGTAAATACTACACTATTGAGAACTATATATGCTAAAGAAGTAATAAGCCCATACAAAACAGTACTCAAATTATCTAAAAGGAAATATATTAAGATTCATTACTTTCATACAGTACAAAGTGTAACTTATGTCAGCTACACCTGGACATACATTGAGAGTCAGTTTGGCACTTAGTTTATATCAGTCTTCTTGTTCAACTTTTAAGTTTTTTGCTAATTTGTACTTAATGCACTATATAAAAGATTATATCTTATTTTTTATTAGTGTAACGAAAAGTCAATAGTATTTTCCAATTGACATTTTTCCTATGTTTATTTCTCAAATGTATATCTTAGAAACTTCCATAAATGTCTCTAAAAATTTTGATTCAGTCTCCCAATTTCAAAATAAAATGAGACATTGTTTAGACCATTCACTGTAAGTAAAATCCCTTCCTCATGCGCAACAAAGTTTCACATGTGTTACTTTATCCTTGAGTGAGGTCTCAAGTTCACAGAAAAAACAGTAAACTTGAAAAATAGGGGCTCTGTCTTTGCAAGCTAACTAACCAGAAAAAACCACAGTGCAAATACATCCAACAGTTAGATTCAGTGCTACCTGATTGCAGTGGAGCTACAATAGTTTATGGGTTAGAGGAAGGAAGGAAATGAGAATAAGGGAAAATTAGTTAATTTGGGTTAAAATGGGTAGTCATTTGCCATAATTACCACGAAATTTCAGGTTTCAAAATGAGGCAAACTACTACAAAATAGATCTTTGTATTTGATTATAATCAAAATAATTTTATACATTTAGTTTCAGGAATATTAAGAAGTCCAACCCACTTGCCCCTGTTTAAAAACAGGAATGGTGCTAAGGAAAGGAAATAAGATAATATTCAGATAAAAGTTTAATAATTTGCCTAAATGTTATAGTTCTGTTTCTCATCTTGAGAATTAAAAATGACTTTTCAGACAAGTATTTGGGCCAACATGAAACTAGTGTCTTTCAGATTACTAAAATGAGGATTTTTTGCTTTTAAAAAAAGCACTTCTTCATAGGATAATAGAAATAACAACCAAGTAGTATTGAGGTAAGGAAAAGAAAGAAAGCTTAGTGCAATTATAAAAACATTAAAGTTTAAAAATTGAAGAGTGATTTTTGCTTTCATCTAAGATGGAGTGACATGGTAAGATTTGTCCTTCTACCTTGAACAACTAACAATACATACAAAACAATGGTGTTTAGATGTTGGTCAACAGGTGGTGTAGGACTGTGTTCTATCAGAGGAGGATACCAATAAACATAAATCTATTATACACCAGCTAACTGGCTGGAGGCATAGGCCAAACAGAGTCTGGAGGCCTCACTGAGCTAAGGATTCTGGGAAACCAAGACAGCTAGAATTTGCATGATGGAGAAGGTAGCTGCACAGAGAGTAAGCACCAAAGATCTGCTAAGGGGTCACTGTGACTCTTTGACTGAGCACTGAGCTAACATTCTTGAGAGAACATTACCCAAAGCCAGAAAAAGAAATGAAAAAGAAGAAAGAAAAGAAAAGAATTCCTAGATGTTACATATGGTTGTCTAATAGCTGATGGTCCCACCAAGCCAAATGAAAGGTCTTTGGGTAGAATACTGAGAAAGGTGTTGCCTTAGAAGTGGGACCAAATAAGCCTTAAACAAAATGCTCTAGACATACTCCTTAAAAATCTTAAAATCAAGTCTTAAAATGAGGCTTGGAATGGAACATCAACTGACTTCATGTAACTTAACTATAAACACTATTTAAAGTAAAACAACTAAATCCAAGAACCAACAACAAAAAAATTTGTAATGTCTGACATCCAGTAAAAAATTATTAGGTATACCAGTTGGGTATGGTGGCTCATATCTGTAATCTCAGCATTTTGGGAGGCTGAGGTGGGCAGATCACAAGGTCAGGAGTTCGAGACCAGCTTTGCCAACATGGTGAAACCCCATCTCTATCATAAATATAAAAATTAGCCTGGTATGGTGGCACATGCCTGTAATCCTAGCTACTCAGGAGGCTGAGGCAGGAAAATCATTTGAACCTGGGAGGTGGAGGTTGCAGTGAGCTGAGATCACGCCACTGCACTCCAGCCTGGCCAACAGGGTGAGACTTTGTCTCTCTCTCTGTATATATATATCTACTATTAGGTATACAAAGGCATAGGAACATATGGCCTATAAACAGGAGAAAACTCCATCAGTAAGAATCAATATAGATATCTCTGAGGTGATACAATTAGCAGAAAAGTAAGCTAAACAGCTTACTTTTTCAAATTTGATAAAAACAATAAGCCTACAGACTCACAAAGTTCAACGAACCCCAAGCAGAATAAACATAAAGAAAACCAGGCTAATGTATATAATAATTAAATTGCTAAAGCAACCATAGAAAAGACATGTTATATACAGATCAAACATATGACTGATATTTCATCAGAAACTATGAAAGAAGACAGTAGAATTGAATCTTTAAAATATTGACCAGCTTGGGCAAAATAGTGGGACCTAGCTCTATTAAAAAAAAATTAGTTAATTATCTGGACAAGTCAGTGCATGCCTGCATTCCTAGCTACCTGGGAGGCTGAGGTGGAAGGATCACTTAAGCCTGGTAGGTTGAGGCTACAGTGAGCTGTAATCATGCTACTGCAATCCAGCCTAGGTGACAGAGTGAGACTGACCCTCTCTCTTAAAAATATCTAAAAGAAAAAATAAAAGCCAATCTAGAATTTTTTAATGTTGAAAACATCTTTCAAAAATGAAGACAAAATAAAAACTTCTCAGATAAACAAAAGCAAAGAGAATTCATTGTCAGTAGATCCACACCACAAGAAGTACCAAAGGAAGTTTTTCAGGTACAATAAAATACATTAGATAAAAATTTGGATCTACACAAAGGAATGAAAAAATGACAGAAATGATAAACATACGAATAAATATAAAAGATACTTTTCTTATTTTAACGATCCTTTTAAAAGATAGTTGACCACTTAGAGAAAACACTAACAGTGTATTGTGGGGTTAATATCATATTTAGAAAAATATATTATTTTTCTAAAATAAAATAACAATAGAAAAAACTGATCAACAACAACAGCTCAAAAATTGGGAGGAAGAAATGATAGTTATAATGTTCTAAGGTGTTGCATTATTTGTGAAGTGATATAATATTTGAAGGTAGAATGTAATAGGTTAAAAATGTGTGTTGCAAACACTAGAGCAACCACAAAAAAGTAAATGTATTGCCAATAAGCCAATATGCAAGATAAAATAGAATCATTAACATCAGTTAATCCAAAAGAATGAAAGAAAAGAAAAAATATTAAAATATATATGAATCAAATAGAAAACAAAAATCATGGTAGGAGATTCACACCAACCCATATTTATAATTATATCAAACATCAATATTCTAAATACCCAAATTAAAAGACAGATATTGTTCCATTGAATTTTTAAAAAGCAAAAACAATTTCATGCTGGAAAAAAACACACCCAAATGTAAATAGAAAGACACTGATGAATTAAAAGTAAAATAACGGAAAAGATGTAACCTGAAAAAACTAATCTAAGAAAGCTGAAGTGGCTACATTAATAGCACACAAAGGAGACTTTAGAATAGAGGAAAGCCCCCAGGGGAGGAAAAGGAGTGAATTCAACAAAAGAACATAACAATGCTAAATGTGTATGCACCAAATAACAGAGCTCCAAAATACCTGAACCCAAATTTATTGATATAAAAAGAGAAATAGGCAAATCCATGATTATTGTTTAGTAATTTCAGTACTCTCTCCTCAATAATTGATAGATTAGCTAAACAGAATCAACAAGGATATAGGATACTTGAATAACACAATCAACTACCTTGACCTAAATGACATTTGTAGAACAAACTACCCAGTACTGGCAGAATGTATATTCATTTCAAGTATACATGAAACATTTGCTGAGATACTATAGTCTAGTCCATAAAACATGTATCGACAAGTTTAAAAACTGAAATTTTACCAAAATGGAATTTAACTAGAAATGAGTGTTAGAAGAGTATCTGGAAAAGTCTCATATATTCAAATATTAAATAACATATTTCTAAATAATACATGAATCAAAAAAGTAATCACAGAAAAAACTAAAAAATATTTAAAACTGAATGAAAGATAACAGTATATTACAATTATGAGAGACAGCTAAACTAATGACTAGAGAGAATTTATAGCACATAATATTAATATTAGAGAAGATAAGTTTAAAATCACTGATCTAATCATCTACCTTATGGGACCAGAATTAAAAAGTAAATTAAACCTAATGTAAGTGGAAGAAAGGAAGTAATAAAGATAAGTAAAATATCTTTTAGAAGATGTTTTTGCTAAAATAAAAAACCAAGAAAAATAATAAAGTAAATCATTATAGTTCTTTGAAAATTTCAGCAAAATTGATAAAACACTAGGTAGACTGATCAGAAAAAGAGCAGACACAAATTACCAATATTAGCAGTGAAAGAAGGAAAACTGCTCAGAGATCCTACAAACAGAATAATGAAAGAATAGTAAGAAAACTTTGTGACAACAAATTTGACAAAGATTAAATTGGCAATTTTTTTGAAAGATATAAGCCACCAAAACTCACTCAAGAAATAAATAAATAAATGACTTGTATAGGCCTATATCTATAAATAATTTGAGTTCAGAATTGAAAACATTCTCACAGAGAAATACCAAGCCCAAATGGTTTATCTAGGTAATATCTACTAAGCATTTAAGGGAGTATAATGCCAATTCTATGCAAAATTTACGGAAAACAGAAAAAAGAGGAATACTTTAGAGTTCATTTTATAAGGCCACCATTATCTTGAAAAGGAAAGAAGGAAGGAAGGAAGGACTGATGGATGGATGAGAGGGAAGGAGGAAAAAGGAGAAAGAGAGGAAGGAAGGAAGGAAGGGAGGGAGGGAGGAAGGGAGAGGGAGGCGGGGAGGGGGAGAGAGAGAGAGAGGCAGGGGAAGAGAGAGAGGCAAGGGGAGAGAGAGAGAGAAGAAGGAGGAGGGAGAAAGGAGGAGGGAAGTGGGAGAGAGAGGGAGGGAGAGAGGAGGGAGGGAAGGTGGGAGGGAAGGAAGGAAGGAAGGAAGGAGGGAGGGAGGGAGGGAGGGAGGGAGAGATGGAGGGAGAGAAGAAGAGATGGAGGGAAAGAAATCGCAGATCAATATTCCTTGTGCACATAGATGCAAAACATTCAATTTAAAAAAAAAATCAAACCAACATAGAAAAAGAATAACACATCATGACCAAGTGAGGCTCATCCCCAAAGGCAAGATTCATTTAACATTTTCAAACTAATTTATTAATGTAATTCACCATATGAACATATTTTAAAAGGAAAACCATATGGTAATATCAACAGGTGCAGAAACCATTTGACAAAATTAAATATCCATTCATTAAAATAATTTTCAGCAAACTGAGAGTTGAAGGAAACTCTATAATTTCATAAAGGGCATGTATAAAAAGCCTATAGCTATATGACACCTAATAATGAAAAACTAACTGCTTTCTCCTAAGATCAGGAACAAGGTAAATATGCTTGCTGTTGCTACTGCCATTCACCATTTTAATGGGAGTTTAATAATAATACAAAGTAAAGAAGTAAAAGATAAATATAAGAAAAGGATAATTACATTTTTCAATGATTACATGATTTTATAGAAAATCCTATAGAATGTTAAAAAAAAAACACCTTATTAGAACTAAGAAATGAGTTAAGCAAGGTCTCAAGATATAAAGTCAAAATGCAAAGCTCAATTGTATATCTCTATAATACCAACTATGTATACTATATATAATTGGAAATTTAAATTTATAACAATTTTAAAACTATAAAATAGTGATTTTTGCACAACTTTATGAATACACTAAAAAACGTTGACTTATTTAGTTTACAGGGATAAATTTTATGATATGTGAATTATATCTCAATTTCATTAAATACTTAGAGATACATTTAACTAAATTATGCCAGACCTGCACATTAAAATGATTAAAAAGCATTGCTGAAGCAAATTAATGAATACTGAGATAGATGTATATATATATATATATATATATATTTGTGGATTGGAAAATTGATATGAAGATGATAATTCTCCCCTGGAAATGTCACTTCTAGCTATGAGCAGTACTTGAATATAAGTATGAGTGGGGTAGGGGCAGGCAAATTGTAATATGAGAGATTACTTCCAACATCTAAGAGTCTTGTGAGAAGGACGGGTTGGGGGGGAACTAAATTTAGTCTTTTTGATTCCTTGCTTCCAAAAGACTGAATGAAGACCATAGAATAGAAATTATGGAGAGAGAAAGGTCAAATTTGATATGAGTTTTCCCATCATGAGCAGCATCTACAAAGAACACCACTGCCCTTAGCATTTGGGAGCATCCCATTCCTAGACCTGTTCAAATACAGGTAGGAAGACCAAAATTTGAAATGCTAGAGACAGCATTCCTAAACTTGGTGGGAAATTAGACTATCTTCCTAAGCAAGGTCCCTTCCATATCTCAATAATCCATGAGACTATGCTGTAAATAAACATAGGTAGAATATTCAAAGAGGAAAGAAAAAGACTGGAAGCAGATTCTCTACTTTATTATTAAATCAGATACTGATTCTCACTCCATCCCAGCTATTGTGCTGACAGATTACAGTTCACTGCAGGATATATGAAGCTGTGTGTGCACACTTTGTGTGTGTGTGTGTGTGTGTGTGTGTGTGTAAAATTCAAAGTAACACAACATTGATACTTCTCAGAGATTGAAGCACTTTGGAAAGAGAACATTTGCAAATCTTATATTGTGGTTATGTTTTAACCTCCTCTGATTTAGTGCCAATAATGAATTCTTCTACTGCCCCTTCAACTTTCCCCTCCTCTGTTTCTTTCAAGATTTTCCAGACTTCTTACAGGGCATTCAAAATCCATTTTTACAGCTTTTGTTCTGAAACATACACGTCCATTTCTCATGCTGAGAAGTGACCAGTGTGTATATGCTGAAGTTAGGAGACATATCACAGACAAGCAGAATTGCTGTCACAGAATGTAAAACATGTAAAACTGAGATCTTGTTTCATCTTTAAAGGTACAGGATGTGATCCAAACTTCATAACCAGTTCCCATGAGTATTGGGTACACATAAAGGGAGAGAGTCTATATAAGTCTTGTAAGCTGCCCTTATTCAGCTTTACTTAGTTCTTTGAAACATTTAATTCCAGGTCTCCATGTACCCTAGGTTAATTTTATCTTTGAATTCAGTTTGAGAAGGGAAAAATCCTAAAAGTGTATACAAGATCAATTATAATTGCATATCTATTACAAATTAGGAGCCTTAGGCAATCTTCCTGATTGCATAGTATTAAGCTATAACAACTATAGGAAAATAGAAGACCGTTTCAAAATTATAAAGAGTTTCAAAGCCAACTGTATTATTTGGGATTGAGACACATAAATTTGGAGCAGAGAACAGATAGTCCTTTGGAGGAAGGCAAGAAAGAGGTAGAAAGAGAGAGAAAGAGACAGAGAAAGAAAAAGAATTTTCAACCTCGCTTTTTAGCCAAAATCCTGAAAAGAAAAAGATTTATTCCTCTAACTTCATAATTATCAAGATATATTTACCTACAGCCAATTTCTTTCAAGATCTATACCAACAATTATAAATTTTCAAAGTACATGTTTCTAGATGGTGAACTAAACTGAAAGTATTATCTTGTATATAAACCATGGCAAGATACTGTGCTGGTGAGCAGTGGCTGGTATGGTGAACAGCCTCTGACCCACTGATCCCCTCTGGCAGGGGAAAACCACTCCCTAGATAAGCACAGGCTTAGGAGTTAGGCCTGATGGTTTAAGGGGAAGGAAAAAAAAAAAAGCTCTTCCCCATTCTTGATGTCTCTTTCTCTATGGAAGAATCTATTTCCCTGACATTCCTGACCTTGTTCGACTTCTAGCTCATACTTCCCCTGGGAGTCATTCAGTTGAGTGGTGAACTTGACGGCATAAATTTAACATGCATAATCCTGCCTCTTCCTCCTCGGAAGTGGGCCAGACCATAGAGAACATGCAGTTTACCCAGCTCCTCCAGAGACAGGGGACCCTGTCCCCACAGCAGGGTCCAATGTGGCCTGAGAGTAGAAAGGTAGGTCCTCCCCAGGCTGGGATTTACAGTCTCATGTGAGTCTCACACTGAGCTCATCTTAGCCTTTATTAACCATGAATGTGATACTTTCATTTTCCATCTATTGATTCTTTTGTCTTACTTCTCAATGTGTTCAGAACTCAGGCAAGTAATGGGAGTGCTATTTATTGTGTTCTCTTAAAGGCATATATCACATCCATCTCACATTGGGACCTCAACAAGGCTTTGAAGAAGGTATTGTTTTTGCCCATTTTACAGATGAAAAACTGAGGATCAGAAGAATCAAAAGACCCAGAACCAAGCACTGAACTCAGTTCTTATTACCACTAACCTTCTTATGGGAATGTGCTCCTTTAGAGTCTACCTCCACCCTGAAGATTAAACATTTATCCTCCTACTTACTGATGGTGGGGAAGTGTGGAAGAGCTGCGGAATCTTCCCCAAATGATGACAACAACCGGAGTCTCAAACTCATATAACCAATTATTGCAGAAAAATACATTTGGCATAAAAAAGGTTACAATGGAATTTGCCTCTCCTCTGAGAGTTTCAACCTTTTATTATCTTCTCTGCAGGGCCTAATTTCTTGGCAGGCTGATGAATTGGACCATTAGGTACTTTTTAGAAGCAAGCATTTATTTGCCTTTCATTCAACCTATAATTATTTATTAGCATCTACTTTCCATAAAGTATATCTCCGCTCATACTGCAGCTTAATCTTGCTTCCCCTTTTCAGGGAGGTCAAAATTAAGTCTTCTTAAAAATTCGTGTCTGATGGCCTTATCATAATTCAAATGGAGCTTAAATATCTATTCTTGGATTTTATTTGCAGCCAAGCAGACATCCAACATGGTGTTTCCAAATATGGGCCTAAGCAGCTCTTTCAAACCCTTTAAAGGACTATTCTGAAGGATCATGCTGCTGTCTTGGTCCTTGAGCTCAAGTCCTTGATAATAACCTCCTAAGACACTGGGCCTCAAGATAGAGCAAAGCTTTGAATGCCAGGTTATAGGTGCTCCATCATCTAGTTCAATGCTTCTCAAAGTTTGATTCACAGACCAGTGCTGGCTTACAAATGATTTATTGTTCATCTGCAACATGATACATACAGAAGTCAAGAATGCAGGCATACCTTGTTGTATTGTGCTTCATAAATATTACACTTTTTACAATTTGAAGCTTTGCAGCAACACTGCAATGAGTCAATCTATCAGCACCATTCTTTCAACAGCTTGTGGGCACCTCGTGTCTCTATGTTGCATTTTGGTGATTCTTACAATATTTCAACCTTTTCATCTGTTATGGTGATATATGATCAGTTATCTTCAATGTTACCACTATAATTGTTTTGGGGTTCTACAAAACACTCACATATAAGAGGGCGAACTTAATGAATGCTGTGTGTGGTCTAATTGCTCCACTGACTAACCATTCCTTTGTCTCTCTCCTTCTCCTTAAGCTTCTCTGTTTCCTGAGACAAAGCAATTTTGAAGTCAGGCCAATTAATAACTCTACAATGATCTCTAAGTGTTCAAGTGAAAGGAAAAGTCACATCCCTCGTTTTGAATCAAAAGCTAGAAATGACTAAGCTTAGTAAGAAAGGCATGTTGAAAGCCAAGACAGGCTGAAAGGTAGGCTTTCTATGCCAAATGGTTAGCCAAGTAGTGAATGCAAAGGAAACATGCTTGAAGGAAATTAAAAGTGCTACTCGAGTGAACACATGAATGATAAGAAAGTGAAGCAGTTTATTGCTGATATCAAGAAAGATTTAGTGGTCAAACCAGCCACAACATTCCATTTAGCCAAAGCCTAATCCAGATCAATACTCGAATTCTCTTCAATTCTACAAAGGCTGAGAAAGGTGAGAAAGCTGCAGAGAAAAGGTTGGAAGTTAGCAGAAGTTCATTCATGAGGTTTGAGGAAAGAAGCCATCTCCACAACGTAAGAGTGCAAGACAAAGCAGCAAGTGCCCTTGTAGAAGCTTCAGCAGGTCATCCAGAGGATCTAGCTAAGATAATGAATTAAGGTGGCTACACTAAACAACAGATTTCCATTATAAGGACAAAACAGCCTTCTATTGGAAGAAGAGGTTATCTAAGATTCCTGTCAAAATATTACTGTTCCTTGACAATGCACCTGGTCACCCAAGACTTTGATGGAGATGTACTTTCAGAGCTACAGAGAAGTCAGTGCATGACTTCAACATTTCAAAGGACAGGCTGAGTCTCTTGTTAGGGGCTAATGCACCTGGTAACTTTAAACTGAGGCTAATGCTCATTGACCACCCCCAAAATTCTAGAGTCCTTAAGAATTATGCTAAATCTACTCTGCTTGTGTTCTATAAATGGAACAACAAAGCCTGGATGATAGCACGTCTGTATACAGCATGGTTTACTAAATATTTTAAGCCCACTGTTAAGATCTACTGCTCAGAATGAAAAGATTCCTGTCAAAATATTACTGTTCATTGACACCTGGTCACCCAATACTTTGATGAAGGTTTACAAGGAGATGGATGTTGTTTTCATGCCTACTAACACAACATCCATTCTGTAGCCCATGGATCAAGGAGAAATTTCAGTTTTCAAGTCTTATTGTTTAAGAAATACATTTTTGTAAGGCTATAACAGTCATAGATAATTATTCCTTTGATGAATCTGGTCAAAGTAAGTTGAAAACCTTCTGGAAAATATTCCCCATTCTAGATGCCATTAAGAACATTCGTGATTCATGGGAAGAGGTCAAAATATCAATGCTAATGGGAGTTTCGAAGAAGTTGATTCCAACTCTCGTAAATGACTCTGAGAGGTTCAAGACTTTAGTGGAGAAAGTAACTGCAGATGTGGTGGAAATAGCAAGAGGACTCAAATTAGAAGTGAAGCCTGAATATGCAACTAAATTGCTACAATCTCATTATCAAACATGAATGGACAAGGAGTTGCTTCTTACCAGAGAAGCAAAGAAAGTGGTTCTTTGAGATAGAATCTACTCCTGGTGAAGATGCTATGAGAATTGCTGAAATCACAGAAAGAATTTAGAATATTACATAAACTTAGCTTATAAGGCAGTGGCAGTGTTTGAGAAGATTGACTCCAATTTCAAAAAAAATTACTATGCATAAAATGCTATCAAACAGCATTGTATGCTACTGAGAAATCTTTCATGAAAGGAAGAGTCCATCAATGCAGGAAATATCATTGTTATCTTATCTTAAGATAGCCACCCCAACCTTTAGCAACCATCACCCTGATCAGTCAGTAGCCATCAGCATCAAGGAAAGATCCTACCACCAAAAAAAAATTATAATTCACTGAGGGTTCAAGTAATTGTCCACATTTTTTGGCAATATTTTTTAAATTAAGGTATGTGTATATATATATGTGTGTGTGTGTGTGTGTGTGTGTGTGTGTATATATATGTGTGTGTGTATATATATATGTACATGTAAGTGTATATATGGCAGAATTCTATTGCACACTTAAAATATTACAGTCTTTATAGTGTAGTTACAGTATAGTATACTACAACTAGTATAGTATAGTATAGTTGTAGTATAGTGTAAACATAAACTTTATATGCATTGGGAAGCCAAAAAAACTTGTATGACCACCAGGGCCTGCCAGGGGGTGGGGGTTAGAAGACGGATAGCACTGGGAGAAATGCCTACTGTAGACAACAGGGTGATGGATGCAGCAAACCACCATGGCACATGTATACCTATCTAACAAACCTGCACGTTCTGCACACATACCCCAGAACTTAAAGTATAATAATAATAAAAACTTGGAAGAAATGGATACATTCCTGAGCATTTGCACCCTCCCAAGCCTAAACCAGGAAGAAGTCAAAACCCTGATCAGACCAATAACAAGGGCTGAAGTTGAGGCAGCAATTAATAGCCTACCAAACAAAAAAAGCCCAGGTCCAGATGGGTTCATGGTGGAATTCCACAAGACATACAAAAAAAGTTGGTACCACTCCTTCTGAAACTATTCCAAACAATCCAAAAAGAGGGAATCCTTCCCAAATCATTTTATGAGACCAACATCATCCTGATGCCAAAACCCGGCAGAGACTCAACAACAGCAAAAAAAACAACTTTGGGCCAATATCCATGATGAACATAGATGCAAAAATCTTCAATAAAATCCTGGCAAGCCAATTGCAACAGCACATCAAAAAGCTTATCCATCACAATCAAGCAGGCTTCATCCAAGAGATGCAAGGCTGGTTCAACATATGCAAGTCTATAAACGTAATCCACCACATAAACAGAACCACAGACAAAAATCACATGATTATCTCAATAGATGCAGAGAAGGCCTTCGACAAAATTCAACAGGACTTTATGCTAAAAAAACCTCAGTAAAGTGGGTATTGATGGAACAAATCACAAAATAATAAAAGCTCACAGCCAATATCATACTGAACGGGAAAAAACTAGAAGCATTCCCTTTGAAACCTGGCACAAGACAAGGATGCCCTCTCTCCCCACTCCTATTCAATATAGTATTGGAAGTTCTAGCCAGAGCAATCAGGCAAGAAAAAGAAAGAAAGAAAGGGTATTCAATTAGGAAAAGAGAAAGTCAAATTGTCTCTATTTGTAGATGATACAATTGTATATTTAGAAGACCCCATGGTCTCAGCCCAAAATCTCCTGAAACTGATAAGCAACTTCAGCAAAGTCTCACGATACAAAATCAATGTGCAGAAATCACAAGCATTCCAATACACCAATAACAGACTAAAAGAGAGCCAAATCAAAAGCGAACTGCCATTCACAATTGCTACAAAGAGAATAAAATATGGAATACAACTAACAAAGGATGTAAAGTGTCTCTTCAAGGAGAACTATGAACCACTGCTCAAGGAAATAAGAGAGGACACAAACAGATGGAAAAACATTCCATGCTCATGGTTAGGAAGAATCAATATCGTGAAAATGACCATACTGCCCAAAGTAATTTAAAGATTCAATGCTATTCCCATAAAGCTACCAATGACCCTCTTCATAGAACTGGAAAAAAACACCTTAAACTTCATAAGGAACCAAAGGATAGCCTGCATAGCCAAGACAATCCTAAGCAAAAGAATAAAGCTGGAGGCAACACGCTACCTGACTTCAAACTGTACCACAAGGCTACAGTAATCAAAACAGTATGGTACTGATACCAAAACAGAGACATAGACCAATGGAACAAAACAGAGGCCTCGGAGGCAACACCACACATCTACAACAATCTGATCTTTGACAAACCTCACAAAAACAAGCAAAAGGGAAAGGATTCCCTGTTTAATAAATGGTGCTGGGAAAACTGGCTAGCCATGTGCAGAAAACAGAAACCGGACCCCTTCCTGATACCTTACACTAAAATTAACTCCAGATGGATTAAAGACAAACATAAGACCTAACACTATAAAAACCCTAGAAGAAAACCTAGGCAAAACCATTCAGGACATAAGCATAGGCAAGGACTTCATGACTAAAACACCAAAAGCATTGGCAAAAAAAGACGAAATAGACAAATGGGCCCTAATTAAACTCCAGAG
>NW_016107625.1:102974-118510 GCF_001604975.1 Cebus imitator | reverse complement strand
ACCCATTCAAAAGTGGGTGAAGGATATGAACAGACATTTTTCAAAAGAAGGCATATATGAGGCCAATAAACATATGAAAAAAAAATGCTCATCATCACTGGCCATTAGAGAAATGCAAATCAAAACTACATTGAGATACCATCTCACACTGGTTACAATGACCATCATTAAAAAATGAGGAGACAACAGATGCTGGAGAGGATGTGGAGAAAAAGGAACACTTTTACACTGTTGGTGGGAGTATAAATTAGTTCAACCATTGTGGAAGACAGTGTGGCAATTCCTCAAGGATCTAGAATTAGAAATTCCATTTGACTCAGTAATCCCATTACTGGGTATATATCCAAAGGATTATAAATCATTCTATTATAAAGACATATGCACATGTATGTTCATTGTGGCACTGTTTACAATAGCAAAGACCTGGAACCAACCCAAATGCCCATCCATGATAGACTGGACTGGGAAAATGTGGCACATATACACCATGGAATACTATGCAGCCATAAAAAACAATGAGTTTGATTCCTTTGTAGGGACATGGATGAATCTGGAAACCATTATTCTCAGCAAACTGACACAAGAACAGAAAATCAAACAGCACATGTTCTCACTCATAGGCAGGTGTTGAACAATGAGAACACGTGGACACAGGGAGGGTAGCATCACACACTGAGGTCTGTGGCAGGGAACTAGAGGAGGGACAGCAGGGGATAGGGAGGCTAGGGAGGGATAACATGGGAAGAAATGCCAGATATAGATGATGTGGGATGGAGGCAGCAAACCACATTGCCATGTATGTACCTATGCAACAATCCTGCATGATCTGCACATGTAGCACAGAACCTAAAGTACAATAAAAAAATTTTTTTAATAAAGAAATAAAGAAAGGTTTAAAAAAAAAAAGCTTGTGTGACTTGCTTTATTGCAATAGTCACTTTATTGCAGTGGTCTGGAACTGAACCCACAATATCTCTGACATATAACTGTATATATTTAGAAAGTTTTAGAGCAAATATAAAATCAGCTTTTCCAAGGTATAATATATAAAATGAAATTCATATATTTAAGTGTCCAGTTTCATGAGTTTTTATAAACATACACGGTCATGGGATTTCCACTACAGTCAACATATAGAACATTTCTATCATTAAAAAATACTCTCTTCTGTCCCTATGCACTCTATTCCTATGACCACACCTTATACTCAGGTAATCACTAATCTGCTTTTTATCACTATAATTTTGCATTGTCTAGAATTGCACATAAATGGATCATATAGACTGTAGTCTTTTAGGTCTGGTTTCTCTACTTGGTATAATACTTTGAGGTTCATTCATGTTTTATGTATATCATTAATTTATTTCTTTTTATTGCTCAGTAACATTTTATTGTATGGACGTATATAGTTTACTTATATACTCACCTGCTGATGGACATTTAGATTATTTCCAGTTTAGGATTCTTAAGAATTAAGCCACCATTGTGAACAGTGTCACAGTAAACATACATGTGCATGTGTCTTTATAGTAGAATGATTAATAATTCTTTGGGTATATAACCAGTAATGGGTTTGCTGGGTCAAGTGGTACTTCTAGTTCTAGATCCTTGAGGAATCACCACACTGTATTCCACAATGATTTAACTATTTTACACTCCCACCAACAGTGTAAAAGCATTCCTATTTCTCCACATCCTCTCCAGCATCTGTTGTTTCCTGACCTTTTAATGATCACCATTCTAACCGGCGTGAGATGGTATCTCAATATGGTTTTGATTTGCATTTCTCTAATGACTGGTGATAATGAGCTTGGAGGCAACCCAAATGCCCATCAATGATAGACTCAATAAGGAAAATGTAGCACATATACACCATGGAATACTATGCAGCCATAAAAAAAGGATGAGTTCATATCTTTTGCAGGGACATGGATGAGGCTGGAAACCATCACTCTCAGCAAACTAATACAAGAACAGAAAACCAAACACATGTTCTCATTCATCAGTGCGAGTTGAACAATGAGAACACATGGACACAGGGAGGGGAGCATCATACACTGGGGCCTGTTGAGGGTTAGGGGGCTAGGGGAGGGATAGCATTAGGAGAAATACCTAATGTAGATGACAGGTTGATGGATGCAGCAAATCACCATGGCACATGTATACCTATGTAACAGAACTACACATTCTGCACATGTATCCTAGAACTTAAAGTATAATAATAAAAACATTCATGTACAACTCTTTGTATGCTTATATGTTTTCATTTCTCTTAGGTAAATACCTAGAATGGAATTGCTAGTTCATATAGTGAATATATGCTTAACCTCTTTTCAGTAATTTGACAAAATGATTTATGTCTGTTTAAAGTAATAACTAAAAATGTACAGGTTTTAGTTTGTGTGTGTTTTAAATTTTTTTGTAGGTAATTCATTCATGAGGTATACTTATCGGGTACAAGTAGAATTTGTGTAATTCATTTTTTATTCTATTTTCCTAACATATCTATTTTAATATAGCATTCTATTTTATTAACATATGATAATGAGCTTGGAACCAACCCAAATGCCTATCAATGATAGACTGGATAAAGAAAATGTGACACATACACACCATGGAATACTATGCAGCCATAAAAAGGGATGAGTTGGATCCTTTTTCTAATTCATCAGCTGTGATGGATTAGAAATTTTAAAGTTGGTAATTCACCTCAGATAGAAAAACTCTGCCCCAGTGAATGGCTCCTATTTCCTTGTCTGCTTCCTGCAGTTTCTCAGATTAGAAACTCCAAAGACGTATGTTACCTGAACCGTAACTGAGCCTTTTTCCCTGTGGTCACTAAGCCTGTTCTATTGAAAACTCTCTGATTCAAAGGAGTCTAGAGTGGGGCCTGGACATTAGCCCATCAGAAACTCCCCAGATGGTTCCAGCGCATAGCCAGAGATGAGCACCACTGCCCTAGATGTTGCAGGGAGAGAGTTTCTCAAGGAAGGTTCATCAGGCCCAAGGGCTGCCGGGACCGTGAGAATCCACTGGTAGAAAGGAGGGCAGAGCCCATGTATCAGAAAGGACTAACTTTCTACATGGAGTTTGCCACACCACAAGCAGCAGCACACACTCCATCCATCGGGTTAGGAACTACTTATGAATCCTCCTTCTACAAGCAAACAAGTAAGCAAAAGAGGCTGGCGACATTATAATAGTATCAGTTCACATTATGAAATATTTGTTGCATCCAGGCCCCATGCTAAGCACTAATATACATTGTCTCATTATGAGACATACATTGTCTCATTATCTCATTTTTTCAACTGTAAAATGGGGATTGTTATCAGTTATACAATATACTATATAATGTATACGTTACAATGTATAATTAATATACATTATCATAACCAATAGCAATCCCCATTTTATAGTTGAAAAAACTGAGTCACAGAGCAGTAATCTAACGTACCAGCCTCATAGATCCAGTCATTGCGGGCACAAGAATATTAACATGAGTCAGCTCCCCTCAATGCTCACACACAGGGCCTCTACAGTGCCCAGTCCTTAGTGGGGCCCAAGGCAAATGCCTTATGAAGTGTATTTGATTCCTAGGGCTGCTGTAATTAATCACCACACACCGGGTGACTTAAAACAGCAAAGATGTATTCTCTACAGTTCTGAAAAGCCAAAGTCTGAAATCTGGGTATCAGCAGGTTTGGTCCTTTTGGAGATTATAAGGAAGAATCCATTCCTGCCTTCTCTTCTTGCTTCTAATGGAGGTCAGCAATCCTTTCTGTCCCTTGGCTTGTAGCAAAAGAACTACAATCTCTGCCTCCATTTTCACATGACCTTCTCTTATGTGTCTCAAATCTCTCTCTGTGCTTCTAAGGATACCTGACATTGGATTTAGGGCCCACCCTTAATCAAGAGTGATCTCATCCCAAGATCTGTATTAATCCATTCTTGCAATGCTATAAATACCTGAAGTTGGATAATTTATAAAGAAAAGAAGCTTAATTGGCTCATCATTCTGCAGGCTGTACAAAGCATAATGGTGTCTGCTTGGCTTCTTGGGAGGCCTCAGGAAACTTACAATCATGGTGGAAGGTAAAGAAAGAGCAGGTACTTCACATGGTGAAAGCAGGAGAAAGCGGGGAGTGGAGGTGCCACACTTTTAAACAACCAGATCTCATGAGAGCTCATTCACTAACATGAGAAGAGCGCCAAGGAGACGGTGCTAAACCATTCAAGAGAATCCACCCTAATGATCCAATCACCTCCTCCCAGGCCCTACCTCCAACATTGGGGATTACACAAGCAATTTGGGTAAGGACACAGATCCAAACCAGAGCAAGATTCCTAACTTAATTACATCTGCAAAGACTCTTTTTCCAAATAATGTCATGTTTACAGGTTCTGGGGATTAGGACAGAAATATGTTCTTTGGAGGGCCACTATTCAACCCACCACAAGAAGGACATTCAGAAATAAAGGTAAGAAGTCAAAGGAGAGGAAAGGATACCTCACCAATGACATCATCTCTCCACTTGGTGCAAAATACAAAACAGGACTTGGCCAGAAGGTCCTGGAAACCTGACAGAGAAAATAATGTTATCATGCAGCATAAGGTACTCCAAAAAAATAAAAGATCAAGTGCCCTAAAATCTACTTAACGTGGGGCAAATGTGTGGGCCTGGGTCCTATCCCAGGTCTACTAGTAAAGTGTCAAACAGCCTTTGTTAAGTTGTTTCTCTCTCTGGGCCTCGGAATCTTAATTGTAAAATAAGGCAATTTTGATGAGAGATCTTTTAAGCCCCTTTCTACTCAAATATCACATGACTTTACATATTCAAAGGCCAAATATGTACATAAACAGATGATTCTGGGAGAAACATATTTTCAGTAGGAAATGCAACTGTATGATTACCTAGTGCATTATGTACCAGGCAATATGTTTCTTAGAGTGAGTGAAGCAAAGTGAACAAGAAACATCAAAACAGCATATATTCTGAGAAGCAGTTCCATTTATGCCATTCTTATGGCTAAGACTCTGGTCATTAGAGTTTACAAATTATGTTTTGAGCTACCTTAAGCTACCAGCTTTCATTATCAATCTGGGTGCTTCTCATTAGGATAAACAGAGGCATGGCATGGATGGTGACTCCTTAATTGTCTTGACTGGTCGAAGAGAATAAAGTTGGATCCAATTACTACATGTTATTAATCTTCTAAAACTTTTGATTTGGAAAAATTACCAGGGACCACTATTATGAGGCTTAACCACTGAGTCCAACAGCAAAGCAGGGCTTCAGATTAGCATTATTGGGTTGGTAATAGATGGTATTTAAATGCTTCTGTTTCTGTGAGAAATCCATGTCACCTGAATGCTTTGAGCAACACTTACATTGGCATTGGGGAGAGGGGTACTGATTAAACTTCATCTGAAAACATCAAAATTAATTATGGTCTTCTGAGGGGCTCCTACAAAATCATTATCATCTGGTGTACAGTGATTTGGAATAAGAAATAGCATTGGTGTATGGTTTGAAGGAAGCAGTAGTATTTTTGAACTATCCATATAATAAATCTAAAATACTTAGCTCTGCAATTCAAATCTCAGCCTATTCAGCTTTCTCTGAAAAACCCATTGTAAAAACAAACACTCCATCCTGCCCCAGTGTCTTTTGTCATGCTGATCCCCTAGCCTGCTCTCATTTACCTTGTCTCATAATTAGGCATATGCATGTCTTTCCACCCTATTGGACTGTATGTTAACTGCAGGCAAGAACTGTATCTTTTTCACCTCTATATCCCCACTGTAACATTGTGCCTAGTGCAATGCCTGCCATGGCTTACTACACATAAACCCTCAATGACATTTGAATTGCATCAGTGAAATGGAATAATGTATATTGTAAGCTTATTGTAAGTATTAAATGACATTATATCTTTGACTTATAATAAATAACCAATGGCAGCTATTGAATAGAATTCTGCCAGAAATTTGTGAGAGCTCTCTCTTTCCTATCTAACAGGGTATTATAAAGCTAAGCAAATGATCTGTGGGCAGTTAATATGTCCTCAACAAGCTCATAGACAAGTGGAAGAAAAAGGTAAGTAGATGGATAATTACAATTCAAAGCAATGTTTTTGTTAATTTCTTCAAAAGATATTTATTGAGAGAAGACTATATGAAAAGCTATGCTAATCACTAAACTGAAACACATTTATTGTTATTGGTTTGAAATATAATTAACTTTCAGATAACTGCATATTAAAAAATATGACTTTCCTTATATTTGCCTTTTCTTCTATTTTCATTATTGTCTAACTCTGGCATCTTTACCTGGGATGGAATCCAGGGGAATCTAGGAACTTGGATAGGAAAAAACTACATATTTACTTTCATTAATCTCTAACTGAAATTTAGCCTTTCTCTCAATTGCAATTGTAGATAACAAACCTCAGAAGGATTATCAGTATCTGTGACCTTGTCACCAATAGAAATCACGGGTACTTTCATATTATATTACGCTTTTTGTAGATATGTTAAAATAACTATTATGCACATCGCAGCTTTTAAATTAGTTATTCTAGTTGCTGCTGGGCTTTGTATTTAGTTCATGAATAAAAAATACATGCCTTGGAATAGCACAGATTTGTTTTTTAAATATTTTAATGACAAAATTTCAATGTAATTGCTTTTTTTAAAAAAATTGTAATCCTAGATATTTTATAGAATTCAAGGAGCCCATGGGTTCACCAAACTGCCAAAGAGATCCATGGCACAGAAAAAGTTTATGAACTCTTGATCTATGCCCTGAGAGTAGTATTCTCAATTCTTAACACACATTTGAGATCTTTCTCTGAGCTAATGTCCAAAGACAGAGCTGAGCTTTGGGTTACCTGCTATGGAATAGCCATATGTTGGGAGCAGGTGAGACACCATGCCTCTATGCACCTCTCGTGACTGTCCTGCTCTAACCACCCATGAGATAAAATTGACCCATCTGCATGTCTGTCTGGGCTTGTCTCCATGTGTGCCTGAGCTTCATTACCAGAGAAAGGAGTTTAAACATAATCTGCACCATTTGAATCAAAACCAAACCATATATATCCCAGGTGGGAAGAAATTAACTGGACAGCCCCAGATGTAACCAGAAGCACCTGGGAATCTTGGTGCACCACAAAGAAAATGTGAGTCATAGATGAAAAGTGGTTAGTTCCCAGAATAAATGTGAACAAAATATAAAGTAACAGTAGCACATAAGAGTTGAAAAATCTCTCCTTTTTACATGAATCTAGAGAGGTAGTATTATCATTCCATTTTAGAGATGAACAATTCAGAATGATCAAGGTAATTTACCAAGTCACACACCTAATAAATGAGGCATCTTGCCAAATTAAATGATACTATCTATATTATGTTACTTCCAGCTCCAGTAACCATGTTTCTTACAACAAAAAGCATCTCCTTGTTTAAGACTAATGAAATAGTCTAATAGTCAACCAGAGAAGTTTCTTTACCCTTGGGGAGAAGGGGAGATTTTTTTTTTTTTTTTTTTAGTGTGGGTTTTTTTTTTTTTTTTTTTTTTTTTTTTTTTTTTTTTTTTTTTTTTTTTTTTTTTTTTTTTTTTATTTTTTTTTTTTTTTTTTTTTTTTTTTTTAGTGTGGGTCCAATTATGATGGAGACCTCATACCCCTGAGCTCACATACCTGGGACTAGACTAAGCCAGATGACTTTTGAGCTTTAGAATTCTATGCTTTGAGTATCACTACATCTCCCATTGGGGTAAGAAAAAGCCAATATTATTAGTTTAGATCATACTCAAGAGGCATCTGAAGCCCAGAAGTTCAATTACTTTCCAAACATCATATTATAAGTCAGAGTTTTCAATGGCAAAACTCAATGATTGAGATCTATGGTATACTTGGGTTCTCTTCTTAAAAGGGAAGTGGTAATTTACTCTCACCTGGTGAAAGACAAGGTCTATATCCATAGAACAGAAGAGAACAAGGTCATCTGGCTAGGGAAGAAACCAGATCCAAATTCTTCTGATGGCTTCTTGCTCTACACATTGACTGCTCTCTCGTTCTTATACCACTTGTCTCTTTGTAAATCTTTGCTCTTACTTTTGCAACAGCTGCCTTTGAGAATGCCTTCCCTCTAATCTGGTACAGCTCCAAAATAAAAACACTGTCATTTAAGTTGGTGCTCTCGACAGGAAGCACAGCCACAGCCTGGCAATATGTAATCTGGAAAACTCTTGAGAAGCAGCACCAAACAGAAAGCTAATGTAGTTTCAGACACATAGAGACCTTGTCTCCAGTAACCAGAGGCACAGCTTTTGGTGCATGAAGATTTCTAAAATAATTCTCCAAAGACAAGGGTCTACCAGGGCACATCTAAGCCCTAAACATGAGTTTGCCTATTGCATTTATCAGAGCTCTCACCTCAAAGGAAGATAAAAAGCTTTGCATGTTGTATCTCACACTTAGATAAAATATTCCAAAGCTAACATGTTATTTGCTGAAAAAAAAGTATTGATTTTCAGCCACCTATGACTTATTATCCATTACACTTATCACACCAAAACTATCAGGAGTGTAATTAAATTTTGGCTTCCCTCAGCCAGGAAAAAAAAAAAAAAGAAGAAAAAAGAAAACAATGCTGTAACAGTGGGGCTAACAATGATTTCCTCTTCCCAGAATTTTAATTTCCTCTGTGGGTACCTTGTCTCTGCTGGGCACTAGCAAGGGCCCATAGATTGCCCCTCCTAGATAAGGATGTGCCTCCAAAAACAGCATCTATGTGAAAATCTTAGTGATTATAAATGAAACCCAATGCCGTTATCTCCTAGTAACAAGTGCTTCGCTTCTCTCACCTTGAAAATAAAGCGTGGTCAACAATGAGAAAGGCAATTGAAATTAAGTCAATTTTTAAATCAACTTTATTTCAGGAGTTTTAAAGAAAATGAAAATTAAGAGTGGAACACTGGACAGAAGTTGTTTGAGGAACAATTCAGTTTAAGTAATAAGACCCATTTAAACGGTCAGAAACTTTTATGTATTTAGTACCTATTACATGGCTTTTGCTAAGTCCTTATTCTACAAAAACTGATGTGGACAGTCATGTTGCCATCCACTTTCAGTGAGGGGCTTTGTAAGAAAATCCCTATGAAATCTGTTAGTGTATTTATGGTGGAAATGGAGAACATCGGGAAAGAACCCTTCTCTCAAGCTTCACTACTAAGAAAAGCTGTTTTCTCCTTAATGACTAGTTTGTTCGTGTCATGTAGACATTATGAATCTTGTAACCAATTGTCTCCACCCTGCCCCCACCACCCCCCATCCCCGCGCTTCTTGCTCAGGCCACTCACAAGCTTAGGGGCAATTTGCAGCTTCCTTGTAACAGCTGAACAGAGGAGTGTACTATGAGTTTATAGGCACTAATTTTGCCCGGCTTTAATCAATATTCCCAAACCTAATTTTCCTTTTGTCTTGATTTTATTACCTATTCCTTTTACCCATTTGTATTGCTTATTTTAATCATGTCGAAGCCTTTTCAGAATGAAACAATTCCTACTAGGTTGTTTTATTACCATGATAAATGTTGATGATTTCAAGCTGAAGTTAGGGGCTTGAGGCAGAAGAAACTTGTTTTAAAATGCAGGATAAAGTCAACCCCATTCTTGGTATGTCAAAAATTCTTTTTTTTTTTTTTTTTTTGATACAGTGTCTCGCTCTGTCACCCAGGCTGGAGTGCAGTGGCATGATCTCAGTTCACCTCAACCTCCGCCTCCTGGGTTCAAGTGATTCTCCTGCATCAGCTTCCAGAGTAGCTGGGATTACAGGTGACCGCCACTACATCTGACTAATTTTTGTATTTTTAGTCAAGACGGGCTTCACCATGTTGGCCAGGCTGATCTTGAACTTCTGAGCTCAGGTGATCCACCTGCCTTGGCCTCCCAAAGTGCTGGAATTACAGGCATGAGCCACTGTGCCTAACCTGGTACGGCAAAAATTCTATAGCCAAGTCAAACTTTACATCAATGCCCTCTATGAGCCCTAGCACCAACCTAATTTCACTGGAGAACTCAAGGATCCAAAGATCTCTAAACTGGGTCCTGTGAATCATAGAGTAAGTTGTCTCTTTGCCAATAAATGTACCTGTTCCTCTCTAGGTTCAGAGAATAAACATGCTCTTTATTCTTTCCCCCATATCAATCTCATTGCTTCCTTACCTTAAAAATATAAATATATTCAAGTGTTTCTCACAAACAGTAAAAACCTCCCTCAATCCTGCACAGCCATCTAGCTACTGCCCATTATTTTACTTTAAAAGTGAAATTTCTAGAAAGATTTTTGTGAGCCTTATTTTGCCCCTCTCATGCACTCAACTCACAAGAATCTCTTCTACCACCACAAAAACATTTCTCTGAAATGTTTTTGCCAAAGATAACCAATGACTAAATAAAACTCAATTACAGCAATCACTTCCCAACATTCATCTCACATGCTCTTATTTAATATTTGCTTAATGCATATATACGGCTTACATACTTACTTAATCTGAAGCATTTCACACTGTGATCTATTCCTTCTTTCTTGAAACACTTTTCTCCCTTGGATTCTGAGAGATCACTCTCTCTTTAACTTGTTTCCATCTCTCTTTGCCTCCCTAACTTAGCCTGCTCCCTTTTCTTTGCCTAAATTTAAAGTTGGTGCATCTTGGGGATTTATATGAGATCTTTTCTCTTTTCTCATCCACATCCATGGTTTCAACTATGACATGTCTTCCAAATTCCTTAAAGTCTATTCACCTGGCCAAGTTCCTACCGATAATTTCCCCTGATTCCATTTGAAAAGTCTTAATGATGATAAAATGTGAAGTGTGTCAAGTCTTAACGATTATAATAAAACACGCATATACAAAACTGAAGTAATTGTATTTCATCCAAATTTGCTCTTCCCTCCCATGTTCCCTATCTTAATTAAGGTGCCACCATCCACCCTACTGTCTTTTCCTCGTCCTGGATTACTTTTCTCATTAGCTACACTCCAAGATTACAGTGGACAAACAATAACTCCTCCCTATTTTCTTTTCATATAAGATCATAGAATACATGCCTTGAAATGAACACAGATAAAGCTGCCCAATTTTTTGGATAATACATATAAAGGAGCAGAGCACGAAGAATCGAGGAACTGTTGTTCTACCTCCTTAAGCAATGGGAAGCTATTCTCTTTCCTGAAGCAGAGCATGGTTAGGACACTGGCTGCTTTTCTCTGCCCAACTCCATGAACTAGAATTAGTGACAATTCCTTCTAGAAGGTAACAATAGGTCATTTGTGTCAATTTGGAGAGTTGAAAAATGTTATGGTTTTGGTATCTTTGGATATTTTATTAAGAAATTTAGCATGCTTTAAGAGCTCTTAGGATACCACTTAATGCCATAGTTTTCTATCATCATTCAAAAAAACTTCTATAAATGTGGTAAAGATAAAGAGAGTCATCAAAGGGGGACAAGGCATAGGTAAGTGTTGACTAGCACAACTGGAGAAGAGGTATGTAATATGCCCAATTGTGTCCAGACAATTGGAGACAGTATGGGCTAAGCAAAGTCTGATGGCAAAACGTTCCTGTCAAAGATGTACGGACACTTTGTTCTTCTACTTTATAATCAAAACAATGATGATTGGGATGCTAAAGTAGAAATATACTTGGTTGTCTGCAATATTAAAGCCGAACAACCCTGTGCCTAATTAAAAGGCAGGATTCTGCTAACATAATGAAGAGGTATTTTGTTAATATGTAGTAAAAAGAAAAAGAGATGCTTTAAAATATAAATACATAAACAAGTATGGAGGAAACTTTTGCCTACTTAGAACTTTTCCAATTATTATGTGATCAGATTAGCATTTAGCCTATCAATATACAGCCTCTCAATTATTATCAAAATTGGTAATTAAATGCTAGAAAGATATACACATATTTTCAGAAGAAAATCTAAGTATCTTGGTGTCTTCTAATAGATAATAGGCTTAAGATGCTTGAAAATATTACAAATAAAACATAAAGTGATTGGAAGAGCAGTGGGCTTGCATTCACCCACCAAATTTGAACATGATAAGTTTTCTATTTGGGTTAGAAAATAGAGATACTGCTTGTCTTGCATCAGAGTTTCATCCCAATAAACCTATCATAAGTGAAAATATTGTAAGTCAAAAATGCGTTTAATACACCCAGCCTCTCAAGCATCATAGCTTAGGCTAGACTACTTCAAATGTGCTCAGGATACTTACATTAGCCTATATTTGGGCAAAATCATGTAACACAAAGAATATTTTATAACAAAATATTGAATATCTCATGTATTTTATTGAATACTGTACTGAGAGTGAAAAACAGAGTGGTTATATGTGTACTTGTAATATGGTATCTACTGAATGGGTATTGCTTTTGCATTATCATAAAGTAAAAAAAACTTATAAGTCAAACTGTCATCTGTCAGGAACTATCTGTATTTGATTTTTAAGATGTGGGATTGTCTCTATTCAGGTACTATTTATTTTATTCATATTCTCATATGTGATTAAAACAAACAACCAAGCCAAGCCTAGGGCCTAAATGGAATAGGAAGTAGCCGATGTGGGAAGACACCCTATAATATAATTACATATGTTCTTGCCAATTACCTATATAAAGGGACTTGTTGAACACCTTGGACTTCCCATTAAAGTCCCCAAAGGGCCACACATTTGGAGAAAGTGTACCCTAAGCCTGAGAGCAACATTGGTCTAGGACAGTCTAACAAAGTCTAAAATCAATCCTCCACAGAGCTAAGGGAGGCCACCAGTAACTTAACTGCCTGATAGTTCAACAGTCTTCAGAAGAAAATGACTGAATCTTGAATCTCTTCAATATATTATTTACAATGTACAGGCTATAATTAAAATCACTAAACATATAAAGAAAGGAAATATGACTCATATCCACAAAGAAAAAAATAGTAAACTGAAACAGACTGACAGTGACCCAGATACTGAAATTAGCAAATAAGGACTTTAGAATAACTATGATAAGTATGTCAAGGAATCTATAGGCATATACGGATATGATGAATAAAAGATAAGAAAATTTAGGAAAGATATGAAATCTAACAAAAAAACAAAAATGAAATTCTACAACTGAAAAATAAAGTATCTGGAATCAAAAATTGAATGAAATTAATAGCAGATTGGACAGTACCAAAGGAAAAAAGACCACTGAACTCAAAGACAGGTCAAAAGAAATTTTCAAAATGGAAGACCCATTGGTATTCTCTCTTCAAGAGACCCATCTCACATGAAATGACAGACATTGGTTCAAAATAAAGGAATGGAGAAAAATCTACCAAGGAAATAAAAAACAGACAAAAGCAGGGGTTGCAATCCTACTTTCTGACAAAACAGACTTTAAACCAACAAAGATCAGAAAAGACAAAGAAGGGCATTACATAATGGTAAAGAGTTCGATTCAACAAGATGATCTATTTTAAATATATATTCACCCAACACAAGAGCACTCAGATTCATAAAGCAAGTTCTTAGAGACCTACAAAGAGACTTAGATCCCCACACAATAATAGTGGGAGACTATTAAAACCCTGCTGACAATATTAGACAGATCATCAAGACAGAAAATTAACAAAGATATTCAGGATCCAAACTCAGCACTGCATCAAATGGAACTGATAGACATCCAGAGAACTCTTCAACCAAAAACAACAGAATATACATTCTTCTCATTGCCACATGGCACATACTCTAAAATAAATCACATAATTGGAAGTAAAACACTCCTCAGCAAATGCAAAAGAACTGAAATCATAACAGTCTCTCAGACTACAGTGCAATCAAATTTGAAATCAAGACCAAGAAATTCAGTCAAAAACCATAAAATTACATGGAAATTGAGTCACCTCTTCTTGAATGACTTTTGGGTAAATAATGAAATTAAGTCAAGAGCCAAGAAGTTCTCTGAAACTAATAAGAACAAAGATACAACATGCCAGAATCTCTGGGACGCAGCTAAGTCAGTGTTAAGAGGAAATTTATAGCACTAAATGCCCACATAGAAAAGTTAGAGAAATCCCAAGTTAACAATCTAATATCACCACTAAAAGAACTAGAGAACTAAGGGCAAACAAATCCCAAATCTAGCAGAAGACATGAAATAACCAAAATCAGAGCTGAACTAAAGGAGATTGAGACACACACAAAAAAAGCATTCAAATTATCAACAAATCCAGGAGTTGGTTTTTTTTGAAAAACTTAATAGGCTGCTAGCCAGACTAATAAAGAAGAAGAGAGAAGATTCAAATAAACACAATCAGAAACACCAAGAGGGATATTACCACTGACCTCACAGAAATACAAACCACGATCAGATAGTATTATGAATACCTCCATGCACCTATACTAGAAAATATAGAAGACATGAATAAATTCCTGGACACCTGTGTCCTCCCAAGACTGAACCATGAAGAAATGGAATCCCTGAACAGACTAATAACAAGCTCTGAAATTAAGGCAGTAATAAACAGCCTACCAACAAAAAAAAGTCCAGGACCAGAAGGATTCACAGCCAAATTCTACCAGATGTACGAAGAGTAGCTGGTACCACTCCTACTAAAACTATTCCCAAGAAATGAGCAAGAGGGATTCCTCTCTAACTCATTCTATGAGGCTAGCATCATCCTGATACCAAAACTTGGAAGAGACACAACAACAAAAAAAGAAAACTTCAAGCCAATATTCTTGATCAAAATCAATGCAAAAATCCTCAACACAATACTGGCAAACCACTCTAGCCGCACATCAAAAAGATTATCAGTCATGATCAAGTAGGATTTATCCCTAGGACGCAAGATTGGTTCAACATATGCAAATCAATAAATGTAATTCATCACATAAACAAAATTAAAAACAAAAACCACATTATTATCTCAATAGATACAGAAAAGGCTTTTGATAAAATTCAACATTGATTCACGTTAAAAACTCTCAGTAAACTAGGTATTGAAGGAACATAACTCAAAATTATAAGAGCTATCTATTACAAACCCACAGCCAATATCATACTGAAGGGGTGAAACCTGGAAGCATTCTCCTTGAAAACCAGCACAAGACAAGGATGCCCTCTTTCACTACTCCTGTTCAACATAGTAGTGGAAGTCCTTGCCAAGGTAATCAGGCAAGAGAAAGAAATAAAGGGCATCCATATAGGAAGAGAGGAAGTTGAACTATCCATGTTTGCAGACAACATGATTCTATAGCTAGAAAACCGCACAGTCTCAGCCCAAAAGCTTCTTAAGCTGATGCTGTTAAACAACTTCAGCAAAATCTCAAGATACAAAATCAATGTGCAAAAATCACTAGCAGTCTTATACACCAACAACAGTCAAGCTGAGAGCCAAATCAGAAATGTACTTACATTCACAATTGCCACAAAAAGAATAAAATTTCTAGGAATACAGCTAACTGTGTTAGAGGGAAAAACAAAA
>NW_016107625.1:83164-102629 GCF_001604975.1 Cebus imitator | reverse complement strand
TGCTACAGGGCTATAGTAACCAAAACAGCATGATACTGGTACAAAAACAGACACATAGACCAATGGAACAGAATACAGAACCCAGAAATAAGACTATACACCTACAACTATCTGTTCTTCAACAAATCTGACAAAACAAGCAATGAGGAAAGAAATCCCTATTCAATAAATGGTGCTAGGACAATTGGCCAGGCATATGCAGAAGATTAAAACTTGATCCCTTTCTTGTACTGTATACAGAAATTAACTCAAGATGGATTAAAGACAAATGTAAAACCCAACGCCATAAAAACCTATAAGACAACCTGGGCAATACATTCAGGACATAGGCACAGGCAAAGATTTTATGATGAAGACACCAAAAGCAAAAATTGACATGTGGGATCTAATTAAACCTAAAGAGCTTCTGCATAGCAAAGGAAACTATCAACAGAGTAAACAGACAACCTACAGAATCAGAGAAAATTTCTGCATACTATACATCTGACAAAGGTCTAATGTCCAGCATCAATAAGGAACTTAAACAAATTTACAAGAAAAAAAAAATAACCCCAGTAAAAAGTGGGCAAAGGACATGAACAGACACCTTTCAAAAGAAGACATACTTGTGGCCAACAATCATATGATAAAAGGCTCAACATCACTGATTATTAAAAAGCACAATGAGATACTATCTTATACCAGTCAGAATGATTATTATTAAAAAGTCAAAGAATAACAGTTGCTGGTGAGGTTGTGGAGAAAAAGGAACACTTATACACTGTTGGTGTGAGTAAAATTAGTTCAACCATTGTGGAAGACAGTGTGGCAATTCCTCAAAGACCTAAAGAGAGAAACACCATTTGACCCAGCAATCCCGTTATTGGGTATATGCCCAAAAGATTAGAAATCATTCTATTATAAAAATACATGTACACATATGTTCACTGCAGCACCATTCACAATAGCAAAGAAAGGGAATCGACCTAAATATCCATCAATGGTAGACGGGATAAAGAAAATGTGGTACATACACACCATGGGATATTATGCAGCCATAAAAAAGAACAAGATTATGTCATTTGCAGGGACATGGATGGAGCTTAAGGCTATTACCCATAGCAAAATAACACAGGAACAGACAACCAAATACCTCATGTTCTCATTTATTAGTGGGAGCTAAATGATGAGAACACATAGACACATAGAGGGGAACAACACACACTGGGGCATATTGGATAGTGGAGGGTAGGAGGAGGGAGAGGATCAGGAAAAACAACTGGATAGTAGATATAATACCTGGGTGATGAAATAATCTGTACAGCAAACTCCCATGACGAGAAGTTTACCTATGTAACAAACCTGCACATATGCCCCTGAAATTAAACTTTTTTAAAAATAAAATATTTCAAACTAAATGATAACTATAATAATACAAATCAAAATTTGTGGCATACACTTAATGCACTTAAAAGGAAATTTATGACTTGAAATATTAATATTAGAAAAGGAGAAAGATGTTTGAATGGCCTAAGTTTTTAAGATGCTAAAGAAAAAATTAAAACCAAAACGCATAGAAGAAAAGATATAAAAAAGAAAAGAATGGAAATGGAAGAAAAACAATAAAAAAGTCAATAAAAACAAAAGTTAGTACTTTGGAATAGTTAATAAAATTAATAAACCTCTTAAGATTAATAGAAAAGAAACCAAACAAATATCAGGAATGAAAGGGGGCATCAGCATAGATTCCTATGCACATTAAAAAGATTAGGAGGATATTATGAAAAACTTTATGTTAATAAATTTAACAAAGTAGATGATATGAACAAAAATTACCTGAAAATGAAACTTATTGAAACCAATACAAAAAGAAATGTAAACATCTGAGTGGTTCTACATCTATTAAATAAGTTGAATTTGTAATTAGAAAGCTTTCAAACAAGAAAAATTTCACTAGTGATTTTTATCAAACATTTAAAGAAGAAACAATAACATTTCTACCTAAACTCTTCCAGAAAATAAAATATGAAGACACCCCTTCCAGCTAGCTTTATGATGCCAACATAAACTCTGAACCAAAATCTGATAGAGACATTATAAGAAAAAAAATTACAACATTTTTTCATGAACATAGATACAGTAGCCTAAACAGAATATTGGCAAAGGGAATCCATATGATTGTCTCATTAGATCTAGAAAAAAAGCATATGACAAATGTAACCTATATTCATTGAAAAAAAAAAAGAAAGCAAAAAAACACTTTCAGGAAACTAGGAAAAAATGGGAACATTCTGAATATGATAACAAGTACCTATGAAAAACCTACAGCTAAAGTTCTACTTAATAGTGAAAAGGGCAGGTCTTTTACCCTCCACAAATGTAGACCTATTTTTAAGCTTACCCCTACTTCCCTGAAGTATAGGTGAGCTTTCTTCATCAACTGCAGGCCAAATCTTCTATTCCAGTGCTAAGCAGACTTGAGGCAATGATATTACCCATGATGTCTGGTTTATACTTTTCTACCCCATAGAACTTTATTCTAGGAATGCAAATCAGTGATGGCCTAAGCTTTGAGAATATCAAGACAGGTCCCAGCTGCTGATACTCTCATGGAATCTGCACCTTAGTGCTATCTGGAAAGTCAAGGTCTAGGGACAGGGCTTAAGATACAATCAGAAAATGGTACAGATCTGGCCTAACCAAGGAGGAGGCACCAGTGGAAGGAGAGAAGACATTGAAAATCCTACAGCCTCCACAACTAAAATCACAACACTCTCTGGAAGCCCTCATATAAAACTGCCTTCCCTAATTACACACCTTCTTGATAGTGTTGGTTAGCTAATCAGCTTGCTCACAGACCAAATAAAAGAAAAAAAAACAGAGACAGAGAGACTCTACGTGCCCTAAACAATGGATTTTCCTTTTGTGTATCCTGCACTCCGCTTTACCTTTGCCCAGAGACACAATCTATACATAATTAATCTCCCAATACATAATGATTAAGCTTCAGCTGTGCTCTGACTAGAAGTCTGAGTTATGCTTTGACAGGCCTCTTAATAGAGAGCATGATATTTTCCAAAGCGATAAAACAAAAATGTGTTTTGTTTCTTTTTCTTTGGGATGAGCTAATTGAAAGCCCTCCTGCTAGAAAGAAACGGCAAATTAAGTTTTCCTATATATGCAAATGACAGTTTTATAAACAGATTAGTAGCAAGTTACCAGTTTTTCTCTCTAGTTACTGGCAGAAGGATGTATAGCTCAATTACTTTAAAACCAAAGCCATCATTTTTAAAGGTGTTCCCAATAATTCCATGCATATTACCTCATTTGTTTATATTTTGCAGCTAACCTATTCTGAGCTATAGGCTTCTGGTTATATTTATTTTGTTGTTGTTTGTGTGAGACAGGGTCTTATTCCAATGCCCAGACTAGAGTACAGTGGCACAGTCTCAGCTCACTACAACCTCTGCCTCCTAGGGTTCAAGTGATTCTTTCGCCTCAGCCTCCTGAGTATCTGGGATTACAGGTGTGTGCCACCATGCCCAGCTTATTTTTGTATATATATATATATTTTTAGTAGAGATGGGTTTTCACTGTGTTGGCCAGGCTGGTCTTGAACTCCTGACCTCCAGTGATCCACCCACCTTTGCCTCCCACAGTGCTGAGATTACAGGCATGAGCCACCATGCCCAGCTGGGTTATATTTAAAAGGTCTTGCTTGTTTGTTTGCTTCATTTTGCTTTTAGAATAAAATTATTGAACCATGATCTCTGGTGTAGATATTTGGGCCTGAGTTTATCCTATCTTTATGTATTAGCAAAAAATCCAAAAGTAATTTTTGAAGAACATCTTGGCCTAGCCTACAGGTAGGTACTCCTTCAGGTCATCTCTGGGTGTCAGTAGGGTCGTGTCTGTGTCTTCCTTTAGGGGATAGCTGTTCTTTTTCTCTATCCATCATCATTTCCTTTTCTTTTAGCAACACAGCTCACATTTTCCTTGTTCTCCTATTTCTCTCTCTCCTCCTCCGCTCTCCCTCTGATTCCAGAGGAGGGCCTATGAATGTTGAATTGAGTGGCTCAGAATCTGAACATTGTGGGAGGTTGTTCATTCCAGCTGTGGGTCCTTGAAGAACTATCCACTGAATCCTGGTACTTAGCTACCTGGAGTTGCCTTGTCTTCTGTCCTTCCCAAAGACTGGTGCTTCACCTCTTCCTTCAGGGCTGTTAGATCTCTGACATCCTTTCTAAACATTTCTTTTCTGCATAAATTATACAGAGCTGGTTTCTGTTGCTTGCTTCTGTTGCCTGCACACACAGAAAACAATCTAACTGCTCTGTTCCTCTTGTGCCTTTTTGGTGGGCTGGCTCTTATGCCTGATTCTTCTCTGGGTCACCACCATTGTCCAAATTTTGTCATTTTTTTTTTCCTCTGGTAATCCAGCCTGGTTATTGATTGGGAGTGTTCTGCTGACTCCTAAGGCTTCTTCTAGCAAGGGTGCCAGATGCAAAAGGAACAGACACACCCGTAATGGAAAATCCAAATAGCAAGTGGGAGCCTGGTCTTCTAGAACCAAGAGCAATGGCATAAAGGATGGAGTCCGCCCACCAGAACTGAGAGTGGGAGAGAAGTGAAATTTACTATAACCAACAAATGCAAAATACATTTAACTGTTTGGGATTTCATCTCTGGTTTCTGTGTAAAATAATAGCATAAGAGCATTTTCATTCATTCACCTGGGCTTATACCCTTCCATTTAATGAAAAATACAGAAAGCACTTGAGAGCTGTTTTTCCAAATTGAGATTTATCAAAAAGAGGAACAAAGGACCTACAACTTCATTTGAAAAGATACTTTCCTGGGGTTTATATCTCAAGAAACCATTCATTTTTCTAAAAGAGTTGTCTTTGGGTCAGGCACAGTAACTTATGCCCATAATCCCAGCACTTTGGGAAGCCAACGTGGGAGGACTGCTTGAGCCCAGGAGTTTGAGGCCAGCCTGGGCAACATGCGAGACTCCGTCTCTACAAAAAATTAGCTGATTGTGGTAGCACGTGCCTGTAGTCCCAGCTATTGGGAGACTGAGGCAGGAGGATCGCTTGAGCCTGAGAGGTAAAGGGTGCAGTGAGCCATGATCACACCGCTGCACTCTAGCCTGGGCAACAGAGCAAGATTCTGTCTCAAAAAAAATAAATAAAATTTGAAATAGTTTTTCTAAGTGCACTTAATGTATTTGCATTAATGCACAATTGTATGCTTTGTGTTAGCATTTTATCTGAATTTTCTATAAAAAGTTTTTTTTAGTGGAACAATATGAATTTTAGTTAGAATACAATCTGTATAATTTATAATCATGGATACATCATTTTACTTAGAGCTGACTCACATCTTTGCAAAGTGTTAAATGTTTATAAAAATTCTACTATACAATGAAATATTACTCAGCAATAAAAGACCTGGAGTACTGAGAGTACATTATGGTGTAGAAGGACCTTAAAAACACTATGCTAAATTAAAGAAGCCAGTCACAAAGAACCACATATTGTATGATTCCATTTATATGAAATGTACAGAATTTTAAAATCTATATAGACAGAAAGTAGTAGAGTGGTGACTGGCTAAGGCTGGGCAGATAGGGTACCGGGAGGTGATGGCTAAGGGAGCAGGGAGTGATTCTTGGGCTTAAAAAAAGTGTTCTAAAACTGATTTTGATGAACGATGCCTGGGCAATGTGGCTTTGTGGATGGGCTTTCTGGGCAACTTTGTGGATAAACTACTAAAAGCCATTGAATTGTATTCTTTATAAATGGATTGATTGTATGGTATTTAAGTCATCTATCCAAAAAGCTGTTTAAAAATTCTGCTTACTTTAGTTTAATACATTCTCTGAAGAATCCCTCCTTCTCACACATAAAAATTCCATTACATAGTATTTTTTACCATGTTTAGGATATAAAATACATATTTTGGACATAATGAAGAGAGATTGAGCATTAATATCTTTTTCATTCATATCTCATGTTTGTTTGGAAGATTTTTGCTTTATTTATTCTCAAAGAACAACTTTCTGTAGAGATACATGGAGTGAAACAATCTGTAAATCTACTAAACTTTATTTTTTCATATAAAGGTCCTGCATGTTTATGCTGTATTTATTTAAAAGTACTTTTCAGGTTTTGTTATTATTGAAATAGTATTTCTTTCTTAAAAATTAGATGTTCTACTTATTATGGGATTGTAGAAATGAAATTGATTTTTTTATATTCATCATGTATCTGGCAACCATGTTAAAGTCTCACGAGATCTAATGGTTTTATAAGGGGAAACCCCTTTCCCTTGTCTCTCATTCTCCCTCTTGCTTGCCACCATGTAAGACATGCCTTTTGCCTTCCACCATGATTGTGAGGCCTCCCAGCCACGTGGAACTGTGTGAGTCCATTAAACCTCTTTTTCTTGATAAATTACCCAGTCTGGGGTATGCCTGTATCAGCAGCATGAAAGTGAACTAATACAATAATCTTTCTTCTATTTCTAGTTTGCCAAGAGTTTTTTAATTATGTACGGACATTAATGTGCTAAACCCATTATTCCTAAATTCCCTTGAGACATGCCCATATTCTTTATAAATATGCCACATGCATTTTTATAAGGTTTTTGGAGAAGTCAGAAGAGATATTTATAAAATTGGCTATATTGATACAGAGAATGATAACCTGATTACAGAATACTAGAAAGTTCTGCCTAACAACTTGAATCTTGTCTCTGTCTATACTATTTATATTCAATACCAAAGTGATCTCATTCATCCCATGGCATTAAACACCATCTATGGACTCATGACTCCCCAACTGAACTCCTAAACCTCTCTGAACACAAGATTCATACAGCCAACCACTCTCTCAACGTTTCCAACTGAATGTCTAATAAGCATCTCAAATTTAACACACTCCCAAACCAAATCTTGCTTCCCCATCCCCAAACAAGGGTTCCCTATCTCAGCAAATGACACATCATTTACCTACTGCTCAACCCAGAATACCTTGGCCTCCTCTGTAGGTGCTCTCTTTTTGCCACAATATACGTGCAACCTGCCCACCCTGCCCCCCCCTGCCACATACACACAATCTGTGATCTCAATCTCCAAAACTTATGCCAAGCCTGACCCTTTCTCATCTCTCCCAGGAATGACATGTCACTCCCTGGCTTCCAACCATCCTCACTTCTTGCCTGACTTCCTGAGACCCAAAGAAAAACTGCTCTGAGCAGACAGAGTTCAGGTTCTAGCACTCAGTTACCTAGTCTCCTGTTCCCCCAGCAAACACCCAACTATCATTCCCTCTACCTGAGCCTCTCTGAGGATTCAAACCCCCAAGCCCTATCATTTAACTATACCAATTCCCTCCCCCAATGCAATCAACCTGTCTGTCTTTCTGTTTGTTTCCTAGAAATGTGTTTTCACAGTATGGGTATGTTCTTTTTGTCTCTGTCTGCCTGTCTGTCTGCCTCTCTTTGTCTTTGTCGCTCTCTCTCTCTCTCTCTCTCTCTGTGTGTGTGTGTGTGTGCATGCGCGCGTGTGTGTGTGTGTGTGTGTGTGATCCTCTCTTCCTCTGTATTTCTCTCTCTCTCTTACTGTCTCCCCTGCTCCCAGGACTCTCCACTGATTTTACACACACACACACACACACACACACACACACACACACACACGTACGCACACGCACACACGCACATCACTTTTGCTCTCAGAAAATAAAGCCACCACACTAAACAACTGGCTGATTCCTCCCAAGTAAAGCTTCCTTCTTAGCCCCCAGATGTACTGGTTTGGAAAGTGTGAACATTCTCCCTCCTCAAAAAACCAATCGGTCATGATATTTCACGGTCCAGATGAAAGGCCATCAAGCTGGTGCCTGAAGAAGTAAACAATCATAAATTGCAAATGACAAGTGGTTGTTTTGCTCCTGAATCTGAAACAATCTCATAGTGGTTGAGAATTTTTTTCTTACAAAATGTGTGGATAGGACCACAAAGATTCTGACCCTGGGGCACCTCTGACCTTTAATGTGATACACGGACATCTCTTTCACAGAGAATACATTTTTCAATGTCAAAGCTTTTAGCCAAAAGAAGGTATAACTTCAGTTGAGAAATAGGTGTTGGCTATAGCCAAGGTGAATATCATACAGCTTCAACAGAGTTGAGAGGGAACTCTTAGCTCCCAAATTCAAATGACTGACAATATTGCTGCAATATAATGGTGAGACCAGGGGCTTGAGGAGGCTACGATGAAAGGAAGAATACTTCTCATCAACCCCATAAGTGTGTTCGTCTGTCAGGCTGTCATTAGCGGTCCCAATGTTGAATTCTCTCTCTAGAGACTATTGTCAAATCTGACCACTTCTCACCATCCTGACTGGCACAGCCCTCAGCCACACCCATCAGCTTTCACCTGTAATAGGTCTCCAGCCTCCTCTCATCCCCTGACTCCTCTTTGCCCTCAATATGCCATTCATCGCACAGCAACCATAACCATCTTTCTCATACACATATCAGATCATGTCACTTCTCTGCTTAAAATCCCCCAATAGTTTCCTTTCATCATACAAACAAATGCCAAACTCTTGCTACAGGACTCAGAGGCAGGTCACTGTGAACACAATGAAGCTTAAGAGCCACGGCCCCTCATTTGGACAGCCCCTGAAAACTCTGGAAGGGACCTAGTAATGTGTTTTCATGGGATGGATATGTTTTTGTAAAGCTTCCAAAAGGAAGATGCATTTTTATTTTTCTTCTGTAAGGGCCTTCAAAATTGCATAAACTTTGAGCCTTATGACACCTGGACCTAAGTGGCTTAGAAGGTCTGGCTGACCTGGTCTCTTACCTCTTCTCCCCCCAAACCTCCCCCAGTTTCCACCCTCCAGCTCCTTCCACCACCATGGTGCCTTCCAGCTCAGGCTTCACACTGGCCATTTCTTTTGCCTAGAGCTCACCTTCCCCCTGTGTTTTGGCGAGGCTGCCCACACCCACTTTGTGCCCCAACTTCAGATACTCTAACCCATTTTTAAATTTTCTTTTTCTGGTAGGATTTTATTGGTACCTAAAATAGCTTATTTATCATTCTTGTGTTTATACAAGGGCTGGGATGCTGTCCATTTCCTCTGTAGCCTCAACTTCT
The DNA here is from genome assembly GCF_001604975.1 of Cebus imitator. Classification (NCBI taxonomy): domain Eukaryota; kingdom Metazoa; phylum Chordata; class Mammalia; order Primates; family Cebidae; genus Cebus; species Cebus imitator. The sequence continues at coordinate 93,478 of NW_016107625.1, read as the reverse complement.
AGAAAATACTGCACAGGCTCATAATAGGCTTTCAGTAAATACCTATTAACCCTTATGCCCAAAAGAATATAAAGCTCAAACACACACCTGTACACCAGTGTTCATGGCTGCACTATTCATGATACCCAAAAGGTGGAAATAACCCAAATGTCCCTCAATAGATGAATGAATAATAAAATGTGGTATAGCCATCCAATGGAATATTATTCAGCCTTAAAAAGGAATGATATTTCCACTTACAAAGTGTCAGAGAAAAAAAAAAGGAATGATATTTTGACACATGCTACAACATAGATGAACCTTCAAAATATTACACAAAATGAAATCATCCAGACACAAAAGAACAAATACTGTTTGATTCTATGTATATGAGGCACCTAGAGTAGGTAATTTCACAGAAACCAAAAGTAGAATAAGGGATAGAGGGTGGGGAGACTAGGGAGTTGATGTTTTATGGGTAGGGAGTTTCAGCCTGGGATGATAAAAAAAAGTTCTCGAAATGGTGATGATTGCACAACATGGTGAATGTACTTAATGCCACTGATTTATACACTCGCAAATGGTTACAGTGGTAAATTTTATGCTATTTTACCACACACGAAATACATATATAGAGAGAAAGAGACTCTTTATCCATATTTTGTAAGATGGACTGTAGAAATCTCTGTTGCTTGTCACCCAGGGGGCCTATGGCTGCCCTGGACCAATCTTAGGAAGCAGGCAAATGTGGGGAGAGAGTGACAAGTGCCAAAGCTTTTCCAGAAAATTGGGGATTTTGATCTTAGGAACCTTTTCCAATTCCCAAAAGATGGTTGAATGGGGAAAGAGAAAAACTACCTAAATAAGACACAGATAGGCGTATCTGAAAGATGACATTTTAGAAGGAGGCTTTAAAAAGCATAAAGTTTAATACACACACACACACACACACACACACTACATACATACATACACACATCTCTAATTTGTGTTATTCCAGGGTAGAACACTCCTCCTCTACTTGCACTGAAGTCCTAGGCACACCATCCTGATATAACAAAATGCTTTTGATTTCAAGATTTGGAGTGAAACTAACAGGAAAGCAAATTGTGCAGCTGATGAAGGCTGGGCATGAACATCGAGTCCTTAGAAACTGTGCTTTAACTTACCCAAATGTAATTAGGTTTGAAGAGCGATCATTTTACCAAGCAATCAAGAATCCATAACTGAACCTTGTTCTGTGCATCTAATTATCAAATATGCATTGTCTTTATAATGCTTGGCTCCCATTACAATGAAAGAGTTTGAGGGATAATTCTCATCTCACACAAATGAAGACACAACTTACTAACATGTTTGAATTATCTTTTACAAAATAAGTTGCTCTTCCCTTGCTTTTAATAGTAAAGATTGCAGAGTTTTTTTAACTTGTTTGGAAAACTAGCTTCTTGGGCCTAACACATCATATTCATATAATCATAAGTGAAGACTTATACTAAGATATAATGGTTTGCAGCCACATGAGGCCATAATTAGATTCACTATTTTTTAAATATTAAGCAAGTGACCAAAGAAAAATATTTTGAGAATTTAAATTATTTATGACCACAAAAATTTTCAAATTCATATTTTAAAAGATAAGATTGCATTTATCTATCTCAGACCCCATTCTGATTTCCCAAAAAAATAGAGACTTTGCCTATCCACATGGAACTGCTAAGTTATGCCAATTAAAATGAATAGCCAGGTTTTGCTCTTTGTATTTCCCTGTTCCATGCACAGATTGCTGAACTCCAATTCATCATCGAACTCACCTGCTATGAAATTGTCTCAGGATGGGAAGTGTGAAAGGATGAGGACCCCGCACACACACCTACTTCTTGTGTTATATGAAGCCCTGTGCTCTATCTTTACACTGAGAACGTTGCTATTCAAAGTATGGTCTGCAGACTAGCAGCATCAGCATCACCTCCTGAGAAGCTTGTTGGGGACACAGGAACCCCCCAACTACACCCCATATCCACAGAATCAGGATCTTGCTTTTCAAGGTAATCCCAGATGATTCAAACACACATTACAGTGGGAAAAAATGCTGTCTTAGAAAAGAGATCTTATTATTGACGTCCTTGATTTTAAATGCTACACCTCCCACTCAGAAGCAAAGAAGATAAGAAAAGTATTGGAAGGATGGAGGACTTCAAAACTGTTTCTGGACCAACTTATTTAATGCTTTTCTGGATGGCTCATAGGTGCAGTTGGGCAGCTTTTAATGCCTTTCAGAGGTTCAGAGGCTTTTGATGTGATTTCAGCAAACGTAACTAAAACCAAGTATCTACAAAGGGTTTAGCTGTGCCCAGCAAACCTTCATATCCTTTTGTTTGTTCTGTTTCGGTTTTTGTTTTGTTTTGTTTTTTTGTTAGTGATCCCACTTTGCACCATCATCTGAAAGCTGAGTTTCTGATTCCTCAAGGGGGCAGGCATTCTCCATAATGCTGCTGCACCCATGATGACGGAAGCAGCATTAGTCATAGACTCGTAAGTGCAAACAAAAAGATTTGAAGGTTAAGTCAAGTATTCAAACTAGTTTTAATACAGGATTTGGGTTGCTAATTTTTTAAGAAAATGACTTAACCAGTTGTAAGATGACTAGTCCAGATATTAAAGCTTTTTTTATGCTAAATTAATTTCAAGGGCTATGAAATAGGCTCAGATTTGGACCTCATCTTAAAATCCCTGGACTCCTAAAACTCATTTAGGCTCGGACAGGTAGTATTCCCTCAAACCTTTCCATTGTATAACATTTACCATGTTTTATTATAATTGCCTGACAAACTATGTTAGTTTCTCATTAGACTGTGGCCCCTATGAAGGCAAAGACAATGTCTTACTCCTATTTGTATCACAGGTACCCATAAAAAGTGTCTGGCACATAGTAGGTACTTGATAATTACGAGTTGAATGAATTAATAAATAAACAAAATTGACAGAGAAATTGAGATATTGAAAGCAGGGCAAACAGTCTAAACAACAGCTTACTTTTCAAGTATGAAATACTTATTAGTCTGTTTTGCATTGCTATAAAGAAATACTGGAGACCAGGTAATTTATAAGGAAGAGAGATTTATTTGGCTCACAGTTCTGCAAACTGTATAAGAAACATAACACCAGCATTTGCTTCTGAGGAGGCCACAGAACAGTCCTGCTCCCCTTCACTCATGGTAGAAGGTGAAGGGGAGCAGGATGGTCACATGGCAAGAGAGAGGGGAGGAGGTGCCAGGCTCCGTTAAACAGTCAGCTCTTGCATGAACTAATTTATTACTTCAGGGAAGGAACCAAGCCATTCACAAGGGATCTGACCTCACGGCTCAAACACTTCTCACTAGGCCCCACTGCCCAACACTGGGGATCACATTTCAACATGAGATTTAGGGGGGACAAGTAGCCAAACTATATCAAAATACTATATACAAGTCAGTATATTACAATATATTTAATTTATAGCCACACATTTTCATTAGACTATATTTTATGCTTTTGTACTATCTGCGAAGAAGATTACACATGATGGTACAGACTTAATTGAGTTGGCAGCAATTTGGGTAGCATCTGTTTATATACTATTAATTGGTTAAATTATCACATGTTTAAACAGTACATCAAATACTATAAAGATCTATTTACAAAAACAGAATTTTGACCAGGAAAGTTCTTTCCTATAATGAAGAGAAATAAGATTTCATTTCTTTTTTTTTTTTTTTTTTTTTTTTTGAGACAGAATCTCACTCTGTCACCAGGCACCAGGCTGGAGTGCAGTGGCTTGATCTTGGCTCACTATAACCTCCACCTCCCAGGTTCAAGCAATTCTATTGCCTCAGCCTCCCTAGTAGCTGGGACTACAGGCACACGCCACCATGCCCAGCTAATTTTTGTATTTTAGTAGAGATGGGGTTTCACCATGTTGGCCAGGATGGTCTCAATCTCATGATCTGCCTTCCTCAGCCTCCCAAAGTGCTGGGATTACAGGTGTAAGCCACTGCACCTGGTGATTTCATTTATTTAAATAAAATAAAATTTTGATTACGCCTACTCATAACTGAGATTGGTCTTCCCTCTGAGGCATCAAATTTGGGGAATTTTTATTATTTAAGAAAATGACATTTTCAATGGTAAGTAAATTACCAATTCGCTATCTGGAATAGGAGTGTCTCCTTCTTAAACATTTGAATATGCACATAACAACACTCAACTCTCTTCCCTATATTAGAACCTTGAGGTCCAATGACAAGAATGTATGAACAGACAGAAATCACCAGGTTTCATCCCAGTAATAAGAAGGGTTATCGTTAGACTTCCAGTGCTTCTGTCCTTCGCATACTGTGTGAGCTAGGATCCAGTTGAAAGCAGATGGCATACTCCAACTGGATAACTGAGGTGAGCTTAATAAAGAGACTGCTTTACAAAGGCAAAGGCAGAGTTGACAGTAACCCACAGTGATGGTGAAGCACCCAGGGACTAACAAAGTAAAGAGGGGAGCCATTGCAACATCAAGTCCCAGAGGAGCAAAGGAAGGAAGTACCTACCAGCAGTGGGAGAGAGCTGTAGCTATAGCTGTAGGAGGGGCTGCTGCAGCCTTCAAAGAGGAAAGATGCCCTGGCCAACCCACTGCCCTGTAGGAAGAGAAACCATAAATTAAACCGTACACTGACCTCACTCTTCTCCCATCTGTGGTTCTCCTGCTGGTGCCTTCCATTGATCCAAATCAACAGGAAGCCAAAGAGTAAGACAGGCAAGCTGAGGGAGTCCATAGAGGTCAGCCTCATAGGGCACAAAGCCCAGCCTCATGAGGCACATAGGCGGGGGAGGATAGAAAATGAATTTGAAGGATGAGATTGAGAACATCGCCAGGTACACCCTTTCCAAAATACTTCTACTACAAAGTATTTATAATCTTATTCATAAACTCTATTTTTTGTTATATACATTCCTAAGAATTGAGAGAGAACAAAGATATATAATAACAACAGATTCATTAATGACAATGACATCTGGTAGTTCCTAATATTATTTTCATAGAAACACAAGATTCATTGATATCATTCACTCAAAAACATGGTAAAGTCTTCTCTGTATCTCTCTCAAAGCTGCTGAAATGCACTAAAAGAAGGAAAAATTGGAAAGAAAATTTTATCTACTGTGAGGCTAGGTTATGGTGGCTTACATCTGTAATCCCAGCACTTTGGGAGGCTGAAGTGGGAGGATTACTTAAGGCCAGGAATTTGAGACCAACTTGGACAACATAATGAGAGACTGTCTCTACTAAAAACGAGAATAATTTAAAAATTAACCAGCCATGATGGTGTGTGCCGATAGTCCCAGTTACTTGGGACCCTGAGGCAAGAAGGTCTCTTAAGCCCAGGAAGTCAAGGCTGCAGTGAGCTATGATTGTGTCACTGTGCTCCAGCCCAGATGACAGAGCAAGACTTCATCTCTAAAAAGCAAATAAAAATAAATAAATTGATCCACTATGAAACTAGCAAAGAGCTACAATTCTCATATCACAGGCTATAAAAATTGTCTGCCAGAGTATAATTTTTATTAAATCAGTGGATAACTCTAAAAGGTGATATATTCCTCTACAGATCTTAACTGGCTTTCAGATTTCTCTCTAAGTAAGGAGAGAGTACAGAGAAGCCCAATGTTGGGTGGTGAGAACTGGCAAAAAGTGGGGGACATCTGTGCAAAGGGACTGGTTCTCTACCAGAACGAGCTGATGGAGAACGTGACCCCGATGGCAGTACTATGTGAATCCTTCATTTTTACTATCTGCAAAACTCTAAAACTGAAAACCTTAACATGGAGGAATCATCTGGAGGCAAGAGATATAGGAAAATAGAAGGAAAAGAACAATTACCTTTTCCCTGCCATTCTTTTCATAAATGCTGAACCAAGTCAACAAGTAGTGGTAAAGCACCAACTAACTGTCTACCCTCCCCCAACTCACACTCAGTAAGCTGGGATATGTGATCTGTCTGAGTGATATGCTCACTCACTACACAACTTTTTTGAAGAGAAGACATTGCAGAATTGGAAGAATTTTTTATGAGACAAAATATCCAATCTAAAGATAATGTCTTCCCCAAATCACTGTCTCCATCCCCTCTGCCTATTCTTGGGCAAATAGTAGGTTCGGATAGAATTACTTCTACTTGAGAATGGATAATAAATGCAAAGCCATTAACATCCATAGATTCTATATGCATAGCTTTTATTTTTATAAAAAGGAAAGATTTACCAACAAATGGCAGATAAATACATTTCAGAAAAATAGCACAAGAAATACAGAAAATTTTCTGATAAATTATTTTCTGTACATGCAAAAAATTGAATACATGAACTTTTATTTTAAAAAGTCCAAAATGAGCTAGCCAAATCAGAAAATAATTGAAGACAATCATAAAACCATTTCAGAATTGAACCCTACTTAGAAACTGTTGCTTAAAAAGAGAGTCAACTATCTACATGACAGACTTTTAAATGTAAGGAAACACATGGGAACATCAGGGAAAAAATGAAAAAAATTCAGAAATAATACTTATGGAGGCCAATGGGTAACAGATGTCCCTGTAGTAGATAACAGATCACATAGATTCTTCAATTGAAAGCCACAAGGAAAATATCTTTACAAAAAAATAAAGGAAAATATAATCTTCAGATCAAAGGAATTACCATTTTCCAGAAAGAAAAAAAAAAAAACCAACATAGTGACTTACAGTGAGAAATATCAAAGAGAAGTTACCAAACTTTCAATGTTTAAAAATAACTTGATTGGCATCAAAGCCAAAAAAAAAAAAAATGCAGGAGTAGGAGGGATGGGAGGGGGCAAGCCATCTACAAAGAAAAAATAGTCAGTCTAGCCTCAGACTTTTCCAGAGCAAGGGCCAATGCCAGAATACAACAGAATGACATCTTACAAAATTATGAGGGGCAAAAGCATAATTCTATAATTTTATACACATTCAACTTGTTCGTTCATAGAAACAACCAAAAGACATTTAGAATTTAACACACTTGGGCCCTGTTTGAAAACAAACCCTTTTAACCAAACACTCAATCAACCTAAGATGCTCAAGAAAGAGAATGTCATTGACGAAAAGGCTGGTGGTGATCTGACTGCATTTAGATCCAAGACTGACACTCAGCCCACAAAGCATGGCCCTGCCTCCGGACCTTTGCATGTCTCACCCTCTCACCTTGCTCAAGTTTTGATCCAAACTCACCACTTCAGAAACCTGTTCCCTGATGATGCTATCAAAAATAAACTTCCCATCACTCTAGTCTCCTAATGTGCTTATTTTTATTGCTGCCTGACAAAATATATATATGTATGTGTGTGTACAGATATATAGATAGATAGATAGATATAGATACACACACACACATACATATATAGTCTGTCTTGCCTAGTACAATGTAAGTTCCTTTGTCTCTTTGACAGTTTACTGCTGTATTCTCTGTGCTTGGTGCAGTCCCTAGGATGAAAAGCGCACTCAAAAAGAATCTGTTAATTGAATGAACTAAGGGAATTATGTTCAAATTCGCAAATGCTAGAATCTTTTGAAAATATAAAACCAACACTATGTATTAGTCCATTTTCGCACTGCTATAAAGATACTACCTGAGATTAGGTAATTTATAAACAAAGAGGTTTTATTGACTCATAGTTCTTCATGGCTGGAGAGGGCTTAGAAAACTTACAATCCCGGCTGAAGGGGAAGCAGCCATGTCTTCCATGGCAGCAGGAGAGAGAGAAAGAGCAGGGGAAACTGCCACTTTTAAACTATCAGCTCTTGTGAGAACTCGCTCACTCTCAAGAGAACAGCATGGGGGAAACCACCCCCATAATCCAGTCACCTCCCACCAGGTACCTTCCTGAACACATGGGATTACAGTTCGAGATGAGATGTGTGTAGGGACACAGACAAACCATATCATACAGCAGTGTTAGGGTGTGTCAGGAACCATATGAGAGACTGGGAGCAGCCACTGCTACTGGCCTTGGGATTAAATTACCTCCCACGAGGTCTCTCCCACAACATGTGGGGATTATGTGAACTACAATCCAAGATGAGATGTGTGTAGGGACACAAAGCCACACCATATCACACTATAGCTGCAAACAATGGTGAAAAGAGGGCTAAGTGATGTGCGCTTATTTCCTCAACTTTAAGAGTAAGAAATCTATCAATAAAGTCTAAATTTGACAATCTGTAAAACAATCACTTGATCCCTTTTAAAAGTCAGTAAGATACTTTAAGCTTTGTCTTTGTAAGTGATTTTCATTATCTTCTGAATGTTTGCACCTTGTAACTTACTAGGGCTCTCTGAGAAAGTGACAAAGCACAGACCATGACCACTGACACTGATGATGTATATCAGGTTAGACTAGTCAAACATAAATATTCAAATACAAATATATAACGTGGCTAGAGTTGTCAAGGGTTTGGGGAAATGGGGGCTCTCAAACATGATGGATGGCAATGTAAGTGATACAACACTTTTGGAGGCACCTGGGCAATATCTAGCAAAATTTATGATGTGCATATTCATTCACCCAGCAATTTCATTTCTAGAAAATTGTATGCAGATTCATTTGCAAGGCAGACAAGAATGTTCATTGTAGCATTGAAAATAATAGCAAAGAGTGGGAACAAGTCTAAATCTCCATCAAAAAGAGCTGGTTAATGATATTTCAAAAGTAAATACTAAGCAATTTTACAAAAGCGAATGAAGTAGATGCATATATTGATATTCAAAGCAAGTGCTCTACCACCAAGCTACACACGCTGACATATATCGATATGTAAAAGTATGCAGAATATATGAAATGGAAAAAGCAAGCTTCAGAACAACATATGTGGTATGATTTCATTTATGTAAAAGAAATATTTAAACCTATATATATATAAGTATGTGTTTCCAACTCTATGATGTTTGCATGGAAAATATCTGGAAAGAGTTTTTCCCAAGTGTTCATGGTAACCACCTCTAGGAACAGATATAAGGGAAAGAATGGAAAATGGAGAGATTTACTTCATAAACCTACAATATTTGAATTGTTTTTAAAAGCATACATTACTTTCATCACAGAAATTAACTTCTAAAAGTCTTACACATTTCTAAACATATTTATTAAATGCCAACCGTATGCTGAGCACACAAAATGCCACATTTTGTGTCATCAGAAGACTGATTTAGCAAGAAAAATAGTTCAACCTCACAAAGTATCCATAGTCACACATAGACTAAACCATAAGCTCCTTGAAGACAGGGTAAGGCATGTTTTCTTTACTATTTATCTCAAGTACCTATCACAGTGCTTTCTACATAGAAAACATTCACTAAATATTTGCTAACTAAATGAGTTACTCAATGAATGAATGAAGGCATATGTTATGAATCTGAAGTTATCTGTAACTCAGTGACCCTACCAAACTTATTCTTTCATGAACCTAGATTTGTTCATTTGCAAAATCAAACTTCTGATGTTTTATGATCACCTGTGGATTCTATAAACCTAAGTCCATGTGAGAACAGGCATCTGACTGGTGATGGGGAATGTCACTTCTGGTCCGAGGCTGCCACCCACATTGTCAGAGCCCCAGGGTTTACAGGGATGGCAACAACTTAAAGAGTTCTCATGTTATGTTTTTTGTGTCTTTTTGATCCCATACTGTTTTGAAGACAGTTCCAGAGAAGTATGAGTCAAAATCTATAGGTGTGATATCAAATTAGTAACTGCAGGTGTTAAAAAGTGCATTCCTGCAAACACTTGGATCTCATATCCAACCTACCAAAGAGGGCAGCAAGTACCTGCCATGCTTAATGTTTCATGTGCCACACATGAATACTGACATGGTACAGAACATGACACCAATCCCACCTTCTGGTTTTCCAGTAGGTCTTCTCTGCTCTACACATCCAGTACAGAGCACTTCACTAAGAGAAATTTTAACTTTGATCAGTTAGTACCCTCTTTTCTTGTTTATTACCTTTATTTTTTTCTTTCTTTTATTTCTTTTTCTGCATTCTTTGGATTTAGTTTGCTCTTCTAGTCTCTTAAGGTAGAAATTAGAACCTTCTTCTTTTCCAAGACAGACCTTTTGTAAATTTTATTTTATTTTAGATTCAGGGGGTACACATGTAAGTTTGTTACGTGGGTATATTGCATACCATTGGGTATGCATTGGCTTCCAATGTACCCATTTCCCAAACAGTGAACACTATACCCAATAGATAATTTTTCAGCCCCTGTCCCATCCCACCCTACCCTGTTTT
>NW_016107625.1:28450-83019 GCF_001604975.1 Cebus imitator | reverse complement strand
TTTTTTTTTTTTTTATTTAAACTAAGAAGCTCTTATTTTACTAAAACCAATAATGCTTGTGAAAAAAAAATAACTGTATATCCTGATTTTCACTAAGTTTCATTTTAAATTGGCAACCTTGGTGTTAGCGTTTAGCTCTGTGTCCCCATCCAAATCTCATCTTGTAGCTCCCACAATTCCCATGTGTTATGGAAAGGACCTGGTGGGAGATGACTGAATCATGAGGGCAGGCTTTTCCTGTGCTGATCTCATGACAGTGAATGGGTCTCATGAGATCTGGTGGTTTTTAAAATGGAAGTTCCTCTGCACATGCTTTTTGCCTGCTGTCATCCATGTAAGATGTGACTTGCTCCTCTTTGCCTTTCACCATGATTGTGATGTTTTCTCAGTCACATGGAACTATGAGTTCACCATTAAACCTCTTTCCTTTGTAAATTTCCCAGTGTTAGGTAGGTCTTTATCAGCAGCATGAAAATGGACTAATAAAGTTGGTACCAGTAGAGTGGGGCACTGTTAAATAATATTTGGAAATGTGGAACTTTTCAACTGCGTAACACACAGAGGTTGAAACAGTCTGGAGAGCTCAGAAGAAGACTGGAAAATGTGGTAAAGTTTGGAACTACCTAGAGACTTGTTGAATGGCTTTGACCAAAATGCTGGTAATGATATGGACAATGAAATCCAGGCTATGGTGATCTTAGATGGAAACGAGGAATTTGTTGGGAACTGGACCAAAGGTGACTCTTGTTATGTTTTAGTGAAGAAACTGGCAGCATTTTGCCCTTGCCCTAAAGATTTGCAGAACTTTGAACTTGAGAGAGATGATTTATGATATCTGGCAGAAGAAATTTATAAGCAGCAAAGCCTTCAAGAGGTAATTTTGGTGCTTTTAAAGACATTCAGTTTTATAAGGGAAGTAAGCTTAAAAGTTCAGAAAATGTGTAGCCTGACAATGTGATAGAAAAGAAAAACCCTTTTTCTGAGAAGAAATCCAATCAGTATACACACACCTGTGTTTACTGATTTAACATCTATCACTCATCAGACAATCAGAATCATGACTGTTTTGTTGACCAGTACTAATCTCAACAAATATTTGTTGGTTAAATTAAAATACAACATAAGTGAATTTTCTTCCCTCTTGTAATAAATGTTTATAAGTTGGTTTGAGTAAGTAAGGGGAATGGAGTCCCTATTTCACTCACATTCAAAGTGGGCTTTCCTACCTGGGATGAAATTTGAAAAATGTTTAGATTGAAGGGAAGGGTCAGTATTTGGCACAAGAGAAATGTTGTGAGACCCAAGGTGGGACAGGAAAAGGTGATATTCTAAAAGGAAAAAAGAGAGAATGAAAAAGCTAATTATATTAAGTGATGTAGATTGGATTTCCCCTCCAGATCTCACATTGAGATGTAATCCCTAGTGTTGTACGGGGCCTAGTGGGAGGTATTTGGCTCCTGGGGGTGGAATCTGGGGGTGGAGCCTTGGTGCTGCTCTTGCAGTAGTGAGTTCTCCTGAGACCTGGTTTTTTAAAGTCTGTGACACCTCCCTTGCTCTTGCTCCCTCTCCTACTGTATGACTTGCCAGGCTCCTGCTCCACTTGTCTCCATGAATGAAAGCTTCCTGAAGCTTCACCAGGAGCTGAGCTGACTCCTGTACCACACTTCCTATACAGCCAGCAGAATCATCAGCCAATTAAAACTATTTTCTTTATAAATTACCCAGTCTCAAGTATTTCTTCATAACAATGCAGGAACGGCCTGCATTGAGGAAGCAAAGGAAGCAGGGCAGAAAACAGATTTGGAAATTGGGAAGGTTAACCAGGAGGTGAGAACTTCAGAATGTCACTTGGCAATGGGAAAGCTGAGGCCAAGTTGATTAGGGAGAAGGAGGCTGATTGAGGCAGCAATTTGGATCCTGTGGAGGGAGAAGAATGTGATGAAGAAGGTCTTTGTTCACAAGGAGTTCCAGGTGTGAGGTTAGCGCACCTGGAATGAAACCTTAACTGGGGGAATGAGAGGAAATGTGGGAAACAGCTGAGGACCTTTGTAAACTTATCAATCCTGTATGCTGATCCAGTTATTGAGCACCCAAGTGCCAAGTCTAGGAGGAATACATCAAATATTAGATTACTCATTTGAGAGCATAAAGATGAAAGTCGCTGCCCTGGCAAACAACCAGGCCGTCCTTTAGCCCTACCCACTGAGATGACTAGATCTATGTTCAGTCTCTTGTCAAGGACAGTCTCCATGTCTAAGAAAATGACAGTGAGAAACAAGAATGAAGTGCGCATTAGGTCGAGTCTGTTCTGTATACCCAAGCCTGCTGTGGGCTTCTTGCTGGTTCTCACAACTGTAATAGTATCTTGGGAATTATGTTATTCTCAATTGCCCTTCAGGCATTATCTTTCCCTTTCTTTCTTTTCTTCCTTCCTTCCTTCCTTCCTTCCTTTTTTTGAGATTACGTTTTGCTCTATCACCTAGTGCAGTGGTGCAATTATAGCTCAGGGCATCCTTGAATTCCTGGGCTCATCAAGACATCCTCCCACCTCTATCTTCAAAGCACTGAGATTACAGGCATGAACCATCACACCATGTATTTCTTCATAAATTAAAAAAAAAAAAAAAAAAAAAAGACTGGGTGTAATGGCTCTCACCTATAATCCCAGCACCTTGGGAGGCAGAGGCATGAGGATTGCTCGAGTCCAGGAGTTCAAGACTAGCCTGAGAAACATAGGGCAACCCCATCTCTACCAAAAAATAAAAATTAGCTGGTTGTGCTAATTTCATGGTTGTGCATGTCCCTAGTCCCATTAGGAGGCTGAGGTGGGAGGATTGTTTGAGCCCAGGAGGTCAACACTTCAGTGAGCCACAATAGCAGCACTGCATTCCAGCCTAGGAGACAGGGTGAGACCCTCTCTAAAAAAAAAAAAAATAGCTTGGTGCTAATCCAAGACCTGAGACCCCACTAAATGCTGCAGACTGCAGTATTAGGTTGGTGCAACAGTAATTTTGCCATTGAAAGTAATGCCAAAAACTGCAATTACTATTGCATCTACCTAATAATAGATAATATTCATAGATAATACTTATTGAGTTTACTTTATGCCAGGCTCTGTTCTGTATAAAAACCTTATGTATATGTATCAATTTATATGTATTAACTTCTTTTATGTTCACAAGAAGTACACAGAATAGTTACTATTATTCCCATTTTCCAGATGGGGAAAATGAGGTCCAGAGAGATTAACGTCATTCAGCAAAGTGTCAGAAGGCTCAAACTAGCCAATCTGACTCCAGAGCCCAGCTCTTCATCATGACACTAGTTTCTTAAATTTGTATGTACCTTACAATTTACAAAGCCCTTTGGAAGAGATACAAATATTACATGATCCTCTCAATAATGCTTCAAAGTGAGTAAGGAACATCTTTGTTTTCATTGCAGAGATAGGGAAACTGAGGCTCAGAGACATTAAATTACTGAGTAGGAAGTCAATAACACCAGTATCAGGCTAGGTGGGGCCTGAAATCCACGACTCCTGACTCCAACAATGCCACACCATCTCTTGCTTCTGCTTCAGCAGCCTTCTTAGGATTAAATTGCATCTACACAATCAAATATGCAGAGGGATAAAGGCTGCATCTAGGGTTTCCTGGGTTTGGCACAAAAGTCCTGATGTCTGAAAACATGACTTTATCTCTAACTTGAAATATAATTTCAGACAGCCTCAATGTCAAGGAGTAGCGTGGGAAGAGAACAGGAAAGGAGAAGCTGACCAAGTGAGCAGGATCTAATAGCTGCCTCCAAAAATGACCCTTCCTTGGAATGGCTGGCTACTGCCCGTCAGAGTGGCCCTGCTGCGGCAGCAGCTCGAGAGAGTGTCCAAAAAGCAATGCAGGGATGCAAACACGGAGAATAGAGCAACCCTAGACCAGACCCACAACCAGAGCCCTCTAGTATGCCTTTTCTGGTTAACGCCTCTCTTGTCTCCATGCCTTCTCTTCCCCACCCCTCCATGCCGTGCCCACGGTGCCAAACGTTGTAATTCCACTCTGGGCTGCCACCGGTATGTTTCTGTCTTATTTCTCCAGTACCCCAGGAACAAATCCATTCTTTTGGAGTCTTCTGATGGTTTCTAGTAGCCAGGACATTGCAGCCCTGGCTCATATTACCCACTAACTCATCATCCTTCCATTGCACGCTTCACACCGAACCGCGTTTGCTTCCGATCCGCAGTGACCCCCCTCCCTCTTTTTTAACTGCAGTCCAATAATGCTGACATGGTTAGGAATCGGAAGTCATGGCTATTGCGGCCAACTCCCCGATAAGCGGAAGCTTGGGGCAGGGACTGTAAAGCCTAGAACGTGCCTCCGTCCTTTGCAACATCATCTACTTCCCTCACTCGCCCCCCAGGCCCTGCTGGCCAAGGGGCAGCCGCGAAAACCACGCAACCCGGGGATCCTACCCCTTGCCTCCTGCCGCTGCGGCGGCTGCTATAGAAACACCAGGCGTACACATGGGGCTGAAATTAAACACCCATCCTGGACGCGGACCCGAGCGGGATCTGCCTGCCGCCGCGGTCACCATGGCAACATGCCGAGAGGAGGGCAGCCGGCGGCGAGGCGCGGGGATACTCACTCCATGGCTGGGCTCGGCGGCCGGGCGCGCTGCTGCGGGGCTCACCGGCGCTGCTTGCCTCTGCCGGAGCGGAGCGCTCTGGCCGCGCCGCGCGCGAGGTGGAGCTGGGAACCGTCTCCCCTCCCCGCCCGCACCCCCTCCTTCCCTGGAGGGTTGAAAGTGAATGCTCAGGCTCTCTCAGCTCCCAGCCTGCGAATAAAACGGGAAGCAATTGGATAATGTTGTTCGCTGGGCGCTAGACAAGCAGCTCCACTTAAGGGTTTCGGGGAGGGAGGGCGCTGGCAGCTGGGGTCGGGTGAGGTGGCCACCAGCGCGCAGTGCCCCGCGCCCGAGGCGCCAGGTGCACCGGCGGCTCCCTTGGGATTGGCAGCGCAGCGCGGAGCCTGGGGAGAAGGGTGGGAGGGGGAGCAGTGCGGCTGTGGCGGGTGGCACAGCCCAGAGGGCGTAGGGAAACGAGTGAGTCATTGGCAAGGTGGCAGCTCTCACCGCTTAGAAGTTGCAAGAAGCGTCTGGCCTCTGCTAACAGCAAGGACTTCCCCCAGTGGGCTGAGTACGGGTTCGGAAACGCCATTGTGCCGGCCCGGCGAGATCCCTGTGAGTTTGCCAAGCAAAACTCCAGCTGTCTTGCGGTACCTTAATGCGGCGTTTCACCACCTTGGCAACCCCACGCCCCTTTTCCGTTTCACTCTAAATTCTGCGTGTTCCCGCCTGCCAGGAAGACATTGTCCAGGGTCAGTTTCCCTAGTCTGTGATTTGAAAACAATAGCTATATTGAATATGGTTTCCCAAATTACCCCATCCCCACCCCCGCGGTAATAAGCCACCCTGGAGCACGTATTCCCTGCCTCCTACCCCTCTGAGACTCTTCTACTCTTAACGGCTTCCAGAGCAGGGAACCTGGTTCTCATCCAGGTGTCCTGCATCTGCTACAATGAAGAGTAGATGGGACAGCTTCAGGCTTTTCTTATATCTTGCAGCCGGGTCCCTCTGTGAGTCAGTGTCTGCCAGGTGCTGAAAACGCTGCACCAGGAATAGGCATGGCCATCACCAGTCCCTGTCTGCCCTGCAGGAGCTCACAGGTTAAAGTAGAAACGCAAAGCACAGATAAAGACAAAAATAAACATATCGTCACTGCTGAAAACATTGCTATAAAAATTAAGTAATAAGATGCTGTCATGAAATGTTCTAGAATTAATTTCTGGTGATGATTGTGCAGCTGAACATACTGAACGCTATGAACACTCTGGGTGAATTTCGTGGTCTATGAATTATACCTTAATAAAGATGTGTTTTTTAAAAAAATACTCTGATGGAGAATAAAAGGGAAAGTGGATGTACTTAGGTAGGTGCGCACAGAAAGCCTCCCTAAGGGACTAGGGTTGAAAGGGGAGAGGGCTCAGATATGCAAGCCAAGGGCTAGGGCTTTCTGGACAGCCAACAGCTTGTATGGTGGCTCTATGTGGGAGACAGCTCCACATGTCAAGGGGCTGAAAAGAGAACCATGCGAAGTGTTCTCAGTGGATTCCCTGCTCCTGCTTTCCCTCTAGAGTGAGCTACAAAGTCAAACCCAGAGAAGATTCAAAGAGCTGTTTTGTAGAAGGAGATTCTGGATTAACTCCAGGTTTGCCTTCACAGATAAATTCAATGTGAATTCAGAGATCATAAACCCTGCCCCTCTAATCTACGTCCCTTTCCAGTTGCATATAGGATTAAGTTCATGTGTGAATAATTATGAGGCTTAAACAGGAAAAAGATGTGTTTTTCTGCCCAGAGGTAAGCTGTCCTGGGCCAGTTTATTAGCTCTACTCCCAAAAGAGTAAAGAGATCCAGGCTCCTCCAAAACGCTGCTCTATTGTATGTGGTCTCCTTTCTAAAATTGTTTCATGGTCCAAGTTGGCTGCTCTGGCTCTAGCCATCATGTCTGCATTCCAGCCAACATAAGTGTGGAAAGAGGAAAGAAAAATAGGTAAAGGAAGCATGCCAGCTGCCTCTTAAAAAGGGCTCCCAGAAGCTGCCTCAGGACACTTACATCTCCTTGGCCAGAATTCAGTCACATGGCTACATTCAGTTACCAGGGAGACTAAGCAAAGCAATCTTTACTCTGCATAGTCATGAGCCTATCCAAAAGTTGAGACTTCCATTCCCATGTAAGAAGGGGAAAATGGGTATCGGGCACAGACAACCAGTAATCTTTGCCATCCTCCTCAATGCTTAGCGTTCTGGCTTCTGCCTCCACATACAACTGCCACTGCTCCCTGCAAAGTCCCCAATGCCAATTCAATTGACATGTCTCAGTCCTCTTCTTATGTCATTTGTAAGCTGTATTACAGAACATTTTAACAGCTTACCCACCCCCCCACTTTTTTTTTTTCTTTTGTACTTGACGTCAGGCTTATTCAGGTATAATTTATGTGCAGTGGACTTCACCTTTTGTAGGTATACAGGCCTATGAGTTTAGATACCTTATGCAGTCATGTAGCCACAACCATAGTCAAGATACTACATTACCATCACCCCCAAACAGTTCTTTCAAGTCTCTTCATAGTCAATCCACTCCTCCTACCTCCAGCCTCTGGCAACCACTGGTCTCATTTCTGTTCTCATGATTTTGCTTTTTCTAGAATATCATATAAATGGAATCAGACAGTATATACCTTTTCATGTTTGTTTTCTTTCACAATACAAATGGTTTTGAAATCTATCCATGTCCTGTGTATAGGTAGGTAGCTAGGTTCTTTTCATTGATAAGTATAGTGTTCCATTGTACAGATGCACCACAATTTGTTTATCAGGGATATTTGTTGTTTCCAGTTTGGCAATTATGAAATAAAACTGCTATAAACATTCATGTACAGGTCTTTATGTGAATAAATGTGTTCTCTTTTAGGTAAATATTTAGGATCATCCCTTCCATTTTGAAACGGTCTTCTGTGACAGCACAGTACCACACCTCTAGTGACCCCTTCTACTTGTCTCTTAAATGTTGGTGTTCTGTAGGATTCTTGTCTAAACCCTCTTCATTTCTCACTCTAGATACCCTCCCCTAAATTGAGTTTTAGGTGCATCCCGAGTTTTCTAAAGTTAGTAGACTATTACAATTTTCAAATGCAATAGAAAAATAAGAATAAATTCATTTTACAGGGCTGGGTTATGCCTTATTAAGAGTCACAAATACATCTTCTGCTATATTAACTATAGGAAAAAAATAACAGATGGTAGAGTCAAACAGACTTTAAAATTCCAGCTTTACATTTACTAGCTTTGTGAACTTGGATCTGTTATTTCTATTACTTAACCTAAGTGTCAGGTTTCTTTACCTATAAAATGAGGACATTAATGCCTATCTTTAAAGGTTGTTTTGAAAATTAAACATGAAGTGTATTAAATGCCTAGAACAGAGTCTGGTACTAAGTAGATACTCAATAAACAGTAATTCTAATAATCTAATCCTTATCATCATCCTCATCCTTTTCCCTGAAATTTCAAAGATTTTAATAGCTATATCTTTATTTCTTTTCATGATATCCCTTTGAAGAAGGGAAACCAGTACAGATAACAGACACTGAGAAGACCAATTTGTTTATTTTCATTAATGAAGTAAGAATGTTAGCCCAGGTAATCTATTAAAATAATACAGATTATATTGGCAAATATAGCATAGCTATATCTGTTAGTCCATTTGTGAACTATATATTATCACTAACTGTGTTAGTCCATTTGCACGGCTATAAAGGAATACCTGAGACTGGGTAATTTATCAAGAAAAGAGGCTTATTTTGGGTCACAGTTCTACAGACTGTACAAGAAGCATGGTTCTGGCATCTGCTCCTAGTGAGGTCTCAGGAAGTTTACAATTGTGGTAGAAAACAAAGGGGGAGAAAGAGTCAGAGCAAGAGAGAGGGAACAAGAGAGAGTAGAGGTTCCAGGCTCTTTTAAACAACCAGATATCACATGAACTAACTGAGCAAGAACTCACTCATCACCAAGGAAATGGCTCTAAGCCATTCATAAAGGATCCACCCCCATGATCCAATACCTCCCACTAGGCCCCACCTCCAACACTGGGGATCACATTTTAACATGAGATTTGGAGGGGACACACATCCAGACCATATCAGCTACAATGTAGCAGGTATGACTATACAAATAGATTGATACACATTCTCTAATAGTTAATTCACTTACTAGTCAATGAATTAAATCATAGTTAATTCATTGAGCTAAGTTCACTGAGGACTCTTTGCACGTCAAGTATATATTAATGCCTCTCCAACCTGGCAGTCAGTAAATTAACAGCTCTACCTATCTGAAATGTGGTTTAGAATTGGAAAATAAGCAAACCAATGATATCACAAAGTCCATGCTAGAAGCACTTATTCTTACTTTCTTGAGGTCATAAACTTCTGATGAAAAACACACAGGTGGCACAAACCCACACTTTGCTGAAAATATCAGGGCATTTGCTGAGGTTCTGTAGCCCATCCCTTGTCCATGGACTTCGGCTAAGTTCTGCTTGTCTGAAATTTGCAACTTCCTTGCCTATAAGTTGTTTTATATTCATCCTGCAATTTATCCCACAGGACAGTTATTTATTATCACCATATTGTAGATGAAAAAAACTTAAGTTTAGAGTGGTTAAAAATTTGCTCAAGTCATAGTAGTAAGAATCAAATTCCATCAACAGAACCGAAGTCTTCCTGATCTATCAAAGAATGAGTCACCTTGGACAGCAAAAGCTAATGCAATTTCACATAGGCAAAGTGCATGAGTTTTACAACAGAAATTCTTTCTTCAAGATTTTTTTTAATAGTTTTGGGGGCACATGTGGTTTTTGGTTACACAGATAAATTCTTTAGTGGTGATTTCTTAGATTTTTAGTGCCCCCGTCGCCCAAGCAGCGTACACTATACCCAATAGGTAGTCTTTTATCCCTCCCAACCTTCCTACACAAGTTCCTAAAGTCCGTTATATCATTCTTATGCCTTTGCATCCTGATAGCTGAGCTTTCACTTATAAATGAGAACATACAATATTTGGTTTTCCATTCCTGAGTTACTTCACTTAGAATAACCGCCTCCAGTTCCATCCAAGTTGCTGCAAAAGACATTATTTTGTCCCTTTTTGTGGCTGAGTAGTATTCCATGGCGTGTATATACATCATAATTTCTTTGGTTGATGGGCACCTAGGTTAGTTCTGTATCTTTTCAATTGTGATTGTGCTGCTATAAACACGCATGCACATGTGTCTTTTTCATATAATGACATTTTCCTTTGGGTAGTTACTGAGTAGTGGCATTGCTGGATGGAATGGAATTTCTACTTTTAGTTACTTAAAGAATATCCATACTAGAACAGAAATTCTTAAAATGGGGGCCATGGATGGGCGTCAGGGATTTGGCTGAGATTATAGACAGAATTATGGATTGGGAGGAGGTAGGGCATAAGAAAAGAGGGGTCCACACCTCTCACCGGGATCTCAGTGTTCCCTGATGCAAAACAAAAAAACAGAACTCTATGACTAGATATAACACTTAGCATGTTTGGTTAAATGGTTTTCTGGTTTACCAAAAATAGAAACACACAATGAGAAGGGGTGGGAGAAAAACAGGAAAAGTGGTTCTTCAGGCAGTAACCACTACAAGGAAGAAAACTGAAAATCCACACAAGGCAACAACAGCCACCAAAACGTCAGTTCGGGACCACACCTCAACATGTGTGAAGGTTGTTTAAGAAGGGAGCCTTACATATCACGGTAGTTCCTGAGAATATCAAGCAGTAACGATGTTCAGCACTCATGTTTAAGACTAAATAGGCTTTTGCAATTTTCCATTCAGATTGGGCTCTTAATGTTTCTAATTTGGCTAGGCTAAAATATAGTTGTTCGGAAAATGTATTCAGTGTTCAAGTGGCATTCTCGTTCCTTTTCAGTGTTGGATGAATGGACACATTACTATAATTTAAAATGTCTAACTGAGGATGATGGGAATAAAAATCAGCACAATCACTGTCAAGCTCAATGCAGCATTCCAATGTATTAACAAACCAAAAACAAGCCGCTAGATTGATAATCAAAATATAAAGACAAGCAGTCTTCTCATGTACTTGGCATTACTGGATTTCAGATGTATTCCTACAATAGGAAGTATTATGTCCTATGGATCTTCCTGTACTTTTTTACATTTTATAGCATACAATGTTTTGCCTTTTTATATTACCATGTGCATAATGTTACAGTTAGAGACATGTAGAAAAGAAACATCTCTAAAACTAGGTGTTTGTTCATCTAGTGCTGTAAGGTGGAGGGGTGTCAGAGGGTGTAATTCAATAATTTATGGTTCTGGGCACAGTGGCTCATGCCTATAATCCCAGCTGAGGCAGGAGGATTGTTTGAGGCCAGGAGTTTGAGACTGAAGTGAACTATGATAGAGCCTTTAGACTCCAGCCTGGATGATAGAGCAAGACCCTGTTACAATAAATAAATAAATACATGTATAATAATTTACAATATAAATGTATTAACAAACCAAAAGCAAACCATTAGATTGACAATTAAAATATGAAACAAGCAGTCTTCTCATCTACTTGATATTACTAGTTTGCTTGACATTACTGTCATCCAGCTTGGATGACAAAGCAAGACCCTGTTTCAATGAAGGAATGACTGAATGAATGAATATAAATAAATAAGGCATGGAGTTTTGTCATTCTGTAGAGTTCCCACTTAATTATAGGGCTGGAGTTAATACCATGGAGTCACTGCCAGCCTTCATGTCTCAGTCTTCTACCACTAATAAGTTCTCTGACATATGTTACTCAAATGTTCTCCTGTAATTCTGTAGACGTTGGGTAAAATTGGCCTATAGATTGTGACAGGATGTTGGGAAAATGCAAATAGGTCTTTTCTTTGGTTAAACATGGACAAAATTGATCTTCCCCTTCACAGTCTTTCTATTGATTTCTATATATATTTATGGGCATGCTCAGACCAGACACTAAAAGCATTGGCTTCTGACTCTGGGCAATTCTTGGAATCACAGTCTATTGAAGATGAAGAGATCCTGGGGGTGACTTAGTCCCACAGCCAACACAAATTCCTGCACTTGACCTGGGATCATCCTCTTTGTTGCAGCATACTTGTTTTTGTTCTAGCTCAGAAAGCTGAAAAGATCTGTTTGTTTTTTGTTTTGAGAATCCACTCACACATCCAGAAAATGACGTATGTGTTCAGAACAGCTCATTATTATGTGTGTACAGATGTAGCAAGAACATTTATTTCACCACTGCCAAGTCTGACCTATGGTAGAAGAGGAACAATGATCTCTCAGAGATAACCCAATGACACCATGGAATCATGAAGGGGACTTTGCTAAGGAAAATAGCTGCCCCTTAACCACACATTAGAGAGAGGCAAGTGCAATGTCACCAAGATATGCTACACATTGGTTAAGCTGAGAGCCAGAAGATATCAGTGATGCTTAATTGATATAAGGCTATTAATATTTAATTTTGTATAATCCTATCAGCTCCGCTATGCTGCGTGAAGATGGAGAGGCTATTTGGTTACTTGATGATATCTTTGAAAGGAGGTTTATTTATATCATTATTAAATACTTTCATCTAATACAACATTAGATGTCTTTTTTTCTTTTTTTTGAGATAAAGTCTCACTCTGTCACCCAGGATGGAGTGCGATGGCGCGATCTCAGCTCGCTGCAACCTCCACCTCCTGGGTTCAAGTGATTCTCCTGCCTCAGCCTCCTGAGTAGTTAGGATTACAGATGCGCACCACCATACCCAGCTAATTTTTGTATTTTTAGTAGAGACGGGGTTTCACCATGTTGGTCAGACTGGTCTCAAACTCCTAACCTCATGATCCATTCACCTTGGCCTCCCGAAGTGCTGGGGTTACGGGCATGAGCCACTGTGCCCATCTAAATGTCAATATTAAAAGCAACTGGGGCAGAGATGGACCTGAAAAATTTTTTGGAAACTGTTTTGAAGAGAATCACATGAAAGTTAAAACTCATTTCTCCCTTCTGAGAGTGGAAAATTTGGGTTTATTCCTGAGGCAGAGTGTTATTTTGCCCTTGGAGAAATGTGAGTGGAACATCTTCTACAAATAAAATCAAGGACCCATTCGAATGTAAGCCCTATAGGGGCAAGGATTTATTTTTTAATTTTATTTATTCATATGTTCCATACAATAGTACCTATGACATAGTAGGATCTCAATAAATATTTATTGAATAAAATAATGGAAAAAATCCTTCTGAGCAAGACCCCATGAAGTTGTACTTATTGGATGTCTCTTTCATCAAAGAGAAATCATTACAGTTGATGGCTTCCATAGAAATATTTCTTCCTTTAAGTATGCACTGACTGCCTTATGCCTGTATAGTATTATCTGTTTGTGTGTTTATGTTGCTAGCTAAAAGATCAAGAACATGATCCATGTGAACACACACACACACACACACATACAGACACACACACGATATGAAAGAAAACATGTAAACATGGTCTTCTCTTCACTTGATGCTGGAGAAAATTATGAAAAGGAACCTAACTACATTTGAGGCAATACAACATGGTCCAGAATGTTACCGTTCCACCTATGGTATTAATATTCAATTAACCTAGACTTTGGGAATATGTTTAGGGACAAGTATTCTGTATGATGTATAACCAACCCATAAGACCAAATCATATCCCTATAGATAGGACAGGGTTTCCAGCAAAGGGAGTAGATAATGTCACTCTCATTCTGGGAAAGAGTCAGTTTCAGGATAGGAAGCCTGCCAAGAGGGATGTTAGCACCAGGTTAAAGGAAAAATGGTGTCAGGTCCTATAGTAGAATCTGGGACTGCAATGATGCATATGCCCCTAAGGATGTCAGAGTTCAGTGGGGGAAAGACATACATTTATATATCTATAAATGTAAATATAAGTACATTTTTGCATATCTATAAATATAAATGTATATTTTTAAATAAATATATATAATCAAAATCATCTGATTACATATATGATTAAAACTGCCATCCAAGGAGGTTGTTAGTGCTGACAGAGATGAAGGTGAGTAGAGAAATAGGTAAAACTTACTGGAGGAGATGATACCTAGACCATGTCTTTAATACTTGATCAAGAGAGACAGAGAGTGAGAGAGAAAGAGAAAGAGAGAGAGTGCATGTGTGTCTTCTCTTCATCTTCTCTTCATCTGATGCTGGAGAAAATTATGAAAAGTAACAACTACATTCGAGGTGTGTGTGTGTGCATGTGTGTGTGTGCGTGTGCGCGTGTGCCTCTGTGTGTCTGTATGTCCAAGAATTTAGAAACAAAGTCATGAGAATATTTTCCAGGAAAAGAGACCAGCAAAATCAAAGACCAAGGAACAAGAATCAGTAGGACAAAGTCTACATATTTCTGGCAGTTGCTTGGATGTGAGGCAGAAGAAGGACCACAGTATTGCTCAATTCCAGTGGCACCATTAACATACAATACAGTATGACAATACCCCCAGAATTGTGCAACGCAGAGGTCCTGAAGGAAGTGGTTAAAGATGAGGCCAGAGCCAAGGCTAGAAATGAGACTAAGTGGCTTTGAATGTAGAAGCTTAACTAAGCTTCTCACCTCCAGATCACAAGCAGAACATCATCACTGGAGATACAGTCTTTCTTAGATTATAATTTTTATTTCCTTGAAATTTTTCAGACACATGTAGAACAAATAGAACCATGTTTCATGGTTGACATGGCTGACTTTATCTATAATCATAATTTATGCTCTATCTTATTCCAAGTAGTTTAGATTTTCGCCCCCCTGGGAAACAGGGATAGTATATTGTGATGTGGAAGAAAGTACCGCCTGGAGGTTGGAACTCATATCTCCCACTCAGTCTTATGCAATGGCTTCTGTGGCATGTCCACAGGTATTGGCATATAGTGTAGATGGTGGATTTTAGGGTATACAAGAGTGGAGGCAGGAAAGCTAGTTAGAAGCTGCTGCAATACTTTAGACGAGCAATGGTGAGATCCTAAATTAGGGCAGTGAAAGTTGGCATGGAAAGGAAAGAGAATCAAGAAATATGCCAGGACTCAGAATGTGTGGGTAAGAGAAAGGCATTGAGCCTGATTCTCACGGTTCGAATGACTCAGTGAAAGGCGATAGCACCAACTGAGCTCTGCAGAGCATTCAAGAGGAGCCCACAGGTGCCACGAGAGAATCCTGACCTCAGCAAATGAGCAGCAGCTTGACATCACTTCCCTCTGGACTGGGACCACCTTGTGTTCTGTGTGTGACCTATGACATATGTCAAGCTTTTTTTTGCATTAGAGCTGTGCAAAGAAGTCAGGAATGTTTGAGGAATTGATTGAACTTGATTTTCTACAATACACTCTCCTGGAGCTGTGAAAGTATCAGAGGGTTCAGGGGAAAATAAGTGATGCAATTGGTTATTCACAAGTTGTATTTTCTGTCATATGTTGATCTAGAGAACTATGTAAGTCACTCCCAACAAGAAATAACTTGGCCTTCAGGTAGTAAACTTTCTATCATTACAAAGATCAGTAAATTGGGCTAGGCATTTTTTTTAGCTACCAGTTGCCACTTCTTCCCGTTATACCTCCATTCTCAGATAAAACTTTTAAATGTCTTCCTTTCAACCAAGTGAATTATACCAAATTTCCCCTCCCACCTCCTTTTCCAGTTGCCCACCTTCATCAACACTCCCAGAGCTCCTCTTTCTGCCTATATCATCCTCATATAAATGACTTAAATGCCCATGCGAATGCCCTGTGCAAACCCTGCCTTCAAAGTTCCTTGACCTCTTCAACCTCAAAAACTTTACCTCCATTTCACTCGAGCCAACTACTCCCATCAGATTTCATGTTCGCATGCCAAATGTGAACATGACCTACAAACTTACTGCAACGTGAAAATAGCAGGGGTACTCCTGGGTTGAGGACCAAATCTTGGGAAAGGGACAGTGCAGTACCACTCCCACACTTTACTTGCCATCTCCATCACAGCCACCCCTGATGTGTCAGCTGTCCCTGGGGACACAGGTTTGGGGAGCAGAAGCTGATGGAAGGTATGGGACAAAGGCAGCTTCTCTCCTTGCTTCCCTGACCCCATATTCTTGGTCCCTGAACTCTAAGACTGTTATGTGAAAATGGAACTACACCCTGTCCTCTTTCCAAGTGAGAGACGATGCTGCCACCCACACCTCCAATGTTTTCCCAGTGACACTGACACAGATCTGGGCAGAGAGCCTGAATCAGTGAGAAGGTCCATGTCAGAGTCAAGCTAAGGTTCTGTGGCCTGCAGTGGGGGAATGTCCTGCTTAAGCATTTTGAATAGGGTAATTTTGTTTTGGAGTCTTCCCCACCCCTTTTTCATACTCTGAGTTATTTTCTCTTACCTTACCCCAACCTGATCAGAATAATTTGGGATGAGTTTTGAGAGTTGAGCATCCAGGCTGGGCGTGGTGGCTCATGCCTGTAATCCTCCTCCCAAAGGAGGACAAGGCAGGTGGATCACAAGGTCGAGAAATCAAGACCATCCTGGCCAACATGGTGAAACCCCGTTTCTACTAAAAATATAAAAATTAGCTGGGCATGGTGGTAGGTGCCTGTGATCCCAGCAACTCAGGAGGCTGTGGCAGGAGAATTACTTGAACCCAGGAGGTGGAGGTTGCAGTGAGCCAAGATTGCACCACTGCACTCTGGCCTGGCGACAGAGTGAGAGAGAGAGAGAAAAAAAGAGAGAGAGAGAGTTAGTTCAGCGTACAGACGCCAGGCATTTTAAAAGAGTAAAGTAGGCCAGGTAGAGGGACCATAGGAAATAATGGGGGTGGTGACAGGAGACTATACACCATCTACAGAGTTAACCTCTACTCAGCCCAGCCAACCACCACCATGCAGGAGTATAGACAGATATGGTGTGTCCAGGTCTCCTGAATTTTCTCTAGGAAACCAAGAAAAATCTTCATTTTTATATAAAATATCCCCCAGAAAATGACAAGCAAGTAAAAATTTTAAAGTAATCTGGTAGGTCCTGTGGCAATTTTGGTTTAAGGGGGTCAGCTCTGGTTTAAGCAATCAACCTCCTTCACAGGAATCAGCTGTGAAGGGTTTGAATTTCACAGAGCACATCAATGTGTCATAGCTTTCCTGCAGAGTCACACCGTTTACATACACTCCATGGCTATTTAATGGTGGATTGGAAGAGGTAGGTGCTGGGCTTCTTTAAAAGGTGTCAGTTGCAGAAGAGCAGAAGATCAAACACCGCATGTTCACACTCATAGGTGGGTGTTGAACAATGAGAACACATGGACACAGGGAGGGGAGCACTACACACTGGGGTCAGTTGGGGGGAAATAGGGGAGGGATGGTGGGGGGTGGGGAGCTGGGGAGAGATAGCAAGGGGAGAAATGCCAGATGTAGGTGATGGGGAGGAAGGCAGCAAATCACACTGCCACGTGTGTACCTATGCAACAATTTTGCATGTTCTTCACATGTACCCCAAAACCTAAAATGCAATAAAATAAATAAATGGGGAAAAAAAGGTGTCAGTTGTTAGGAAGTAAACAAATTCAGGGCACATACAAGTCTACTTGTCAGAGTCAAGGGTTTCATGACATGCCACTTTCTGGGCTATGAGCAGATGAGTGGAGAGGAGAAGAATGAGGTGCTTTTCATAGGACTCAGGGTGGCGGCAGTCCTTGAAGCTCCCCTGCTGTGAGATGACTGCCCTGAAGGTTGCTCTGTGGATCATAGGCGTGATGTGTAAGACGGTGCTCAGAAGCCCCTTTGCCCATTGCTCAGACCCTCTGCCCAGTGTGGCAATCCTGCTTCCTGAGCCGTCCTTGAGGCCTCCCAAAACTGCTCCCCTATTCTCTGGGTCCCCTGACTTGACACGTGGTTCTGTTTAACATTACAGATATTTTTTCTCCTAGGCATTGCTTAAGATAAAACCCTTTTCTGCCAACAGCTTAAAAAGATGAACTTGAACTAAATGTGTTTGCCCTGCTTCCCTTTTAACTTTTCATATTCATAAGCGTCATTTCCACTGCACTCCTAACCAAAACATTAGAAGTGTTTGAGAAGTTAAAACAAAAATAGTGGGCAGGAGACAGACTGGCCTGGAAACATGAAATTTATCCCAAGAACTCCAGAACCTTTCCCAGCCTCACAATCCTTCCTTGGAAATTAATATTTCCACGGAGGGCAATTAAGGACCAAGAATATTTTACAACTCTCTTTTTTCATCAAATGAATCTCTGATGTTCAGATGTCAGACACTGTGACTGGTCTCAAGAAAAATAATTTGGTCCAGGAAAGGCTCTCAAATAATATCACTTTTTAAAATGAATATTAAATTACAGTATAAAGGAAGAGGTTGACCAGATCAAATTTAACATTGTACAAATCACAGGACTCTCTCATCTAAATAAAATGCTAGCCAGCCTTTTTAGAATAGCTCTGGGCTTTGACTCTCTGTGCTACAAGGCAAAACCTTCTAGAATATGTTTTGCTCTGTACCACATGCCTTCCATTCCCTTGTGAAAAAGAGAGTGGCCCCTGCCCCAGTCAGCTCTTCCAGAGCCAATCAGGGACTGAAACAAAAGCAGACTGCCACGTCTGAGCAGGGGTGAGGGAGGACACAAGAATTAGCAACGGCCTGAGGTCATGACCAGCAAACTTGAGGAGGTGCAAGGTGAGAATCCCAAGAAACCAAAGAAATATGTTGAATCTCACTAGTTACATAATTGAAGCTTAGTGAGGTGCAGTTTGTTAAGAGTCAAGGAAGTCCAATTGGTCTTCCTGTAAGCATTTATAGGGTGAAACCACAGGAGTTTTCAGGGATCAATTGTATCGTTATTATCACAGCTAAATGTAATGAATAAGGTTTTCTGGAAATCCATATAGTTTTGATTTTAATATACCTGTAGCTCATTCTGCCTTGACAGAATCCTGGAGTCCATATGAACAACAGTTACATGTTTAGATATCAGTCATTTGGAGCATTTCCTTTAGTTGAAGCTTTAATCTTAATAACTGAGATTTTTTTCAGATGTTGAAGTATCTTCAACAGGTTATTACCTTTTTAAAAAAAAATTTACACCATGTCAAAGTCACAACCAATCCTGAAGATACATTCACTATTGATATAAATGTTAACTCTTGAACCTCTAGTAATGTGGCTATCTGAATGGAATAAGCTATAAGTAATATACATATATATATGCATATGTATGTATAATAAAGTATTTTAAATTTATAGTATATCAGAACAAAGTATACCTTGTTTATTTTTCATATGTGGAGTATTATCCAACAATATCACATTAGGATTATCATCAAGGTTGAACATCAGTCTAGTCAAAATCAAGATGGTGGCACAGATGAGAGATTTGTTACTGACAGGAAGACTGAGCAAATAAGTGAATGCATCATGGATAAGAAACCTGGGTTTCTCAGTGCCAGAGAAGGGAGTCATATATACAGAAAGGGAAAAATGAAACCTGTGGGGTTGGATTGGAATTAGTGGTATTGGTGTTAACACATGGTGATAGATAAATAAATAGATGATAGATAGATAGATAGATAGATAGATAGATAGATAGATAGATAAATAGATAGATAGGATAGGATAGATAGACAAATGTATGCATATCTGTATGTACATGTAATATATACATATGAACGTATATTCCCTAGTTCTGTCCACTAAGAGAGGGTCTAGGAGGAGTAATATGCCAATAAAAATGAAGATACTTGGCTCACAAATCTAGGTTTCCAAATACCATTCTTCACAAAAAGGGACCAAAGTTCCTTGGAGAAATGACTCATTCCAGAGCTAGGACTGGAAAAATGCAGGATGAGCCTGAAACAGCTTGTGCCAGAAAGCAAAGAAGTACTCAAAGGATGATGGAACATTCCAAAAGAACATAGGGACTCACTTGAACTGATCTGCTCTCAAGGGCCAAATTAGGAGCAATAGAAAAAAAATGACAGAAGCAGATTATCAACCATTGAATAAAATACAAATCCATGAGTCAGAAGGAAGGAAGGAAGGGAGGGAGGGAGGGAGAAAGGGAGGGAGGGAAGCTTAGTTGTATGACAAATTGTCTATGGAGAAGGGTACTAATATGTTTTGGCTCTGTGTCACCACCCAAATCTCACCTTGAATTGTAATAATATTCATGCATCATGGGAGGGACCCAGTGGGAGGTAACTGAATCATGGGAGCAGATTTTCCCCCATACTGTTCTTGTGATAGTGAACAAGTCTCATGAGATCTGATGGTTTTATAAAGGGCAGTTGCCCTGCATATGCCCTCTTGCCTGCCACCATGTAAGATGTGCCTTTGTTCTCCTTTGCTTTCCACCATGACTGGTGAGGCCTCCCCAGCCATGTGGAACTGTGAGTCCATTAACCTCTTTTTCTTTATAAATTACCTAGTTACAAGTATGTCTTTATAAGCTGCATAAGAACAAATTAATACAGGTACCTTTCCAGTGGAGAAGGCAAGCATACGCCACCTTAACCTCATGACCAAAGTGAACATTACCAGCGATGGGACAAATTGACATTATGATTGCAATGAGAAGAACACATCATCACTTCGTGATATTCCTGCCAAAGGCTCAGAACCTGTGTTAGTCACGAGGGAACACTGGACAAAGTCAAATCGAAGGACATTCTATAAAATAACTGACCTATAATTGTCAAGGTCATGAAAGTCAAGCAAAAAGTGAAGAACTGTTACAGACTGCAGGAGATAAGAGAGAAATGACAACTAAATGTGACTTGTAATTCTGAACGGGGTCCTTTTGCTATCAAGGATATTATTAGGAAATTTGAATGCCATTCAAAGATTATATGGTAATAATTTTATGGTAATATATCAAGGTTAAATTTGCAATTTTAATGGTTGCATTGTGGTTTTATGCAAGAATAGCTTTGTTTGTAGAAAATAGTGTACAAAGTAATCAGAATGATAGGGCATTGGGTTGGTAAATTATTCTCAAATGGCTCAGAAAATAAAAGGTAAAGGTCTTTGTAGTATTTCCAACTTTTCTATAGGTTTGTAATTATTTCATCTGTGTAATATATCAGACTGTATGTGTTTTCCATATTAATAAACTGTAACAATTTCCTTGATAAAGACAAAACATATTATCTTTGTATATATATGTTTATTTTTAAGTGTTATAATGTATAATCTCAGCATTTTAATTAATTGCTATTTTTAACCAAAGAAACCAATATTTTCTCCACAGAAACCCTGAAAGCAAAAAGCCAAGAACTTCATAGCTATTTTTGTTCACACTAACATTATTTCTTTTTATAAAGCAATTACCTTTTATAATTGAATTTAGTTGAACACATAATTTTGTAATTTTACAATCTTAAACAAAGTGATGTTAGTTCATCTGACATCTAACAAAGTGATGCTAGTTTATCTATGAATAGAAATAATTTAGGAAAATCAAATTAATTAGGCTTTTCATTAAAACATATATTCAAGGCTGTCATAGAGGGAAGAGGTAAAGTTGTCTTTAAACGAATTAATTAAATCAGTCTAATTATCACAGTCATCTTATGATATTTTAAAAGCTGTTTTCTATACCTTTAAATTATCACATATTAAATCATCCAACATGTTTTAAAACAAATATTTGTATTTTATATTCTAACCCAGTAACCAGGTCATTAATGAAACTTACAGTGTAACTTTTTTCCCCCAGAGTTACAGTTTTAGCAAGAAAAAGTTTTTATAGTCAACATATGAAAATCTATGTAGAATTAGTTTATCTTACCTTGCATTTATATAGCCACTTAATATTTTGATATTTTTAATAAAAGCTAACTGAAAAAGGTACTTGATCCATTAGCTATTAGAAGCTCTTATAATCTGTTACTAATAACTCTCTCTAGAGGCAAAGTATATCTATTTATTTGCTCAAAAACTATTTTATATTTATAAACAGGGAATTTTTATCAACTCATTTTTATACAAGTTAGAGAAGCTAATTTTGAGAAGCAGCAGAATTTTTTAAATTAAAGGACCCCGTTCAGAATTACAAGTCACTTTATATTAAGTTCAAGAGTACATGTGTAGGTTTGTTATAGAAAATCATGTCACAGGGGTTTGTTGTACAGATTATTTCATCATCTAGGTATTAAGCCCAGGACCCATTAGTTATTTTTCCTGATCATCTTTCTCCTCCCACCGTCTACCTTCTGACAGGCCCCACCGTGTATTGTTCCCCTTGATGTGTCCATGCATTCTCATCGTTTAGCTCCCACTCATAAGTGAGAACATGTGGTATTTGGTTTTCTGTTCCTGCATTAGTTTACTAAGGATAATGTCCTCTAGCTCCATCCACGTTCCTGCAAAGGACATGATCTCATTCTTTTTCGTGGCTGCATAGTATTCTGTGGTGTATATGTACCACATTTTCTTTACCCAGTCTATCATTCGGGGGCATTTAGGTTGATTCCATGTCTTTGCTATGGTGAATAGTGCTGCAACAAACACATGTGTCTATGGATCTTTAGAACAATTTACATTATTTTCAGTATATACCCAGTAATGGGAATGCTGTGTCCAATGGTATTTCTGTTTTTAGGTCTTTGAGGAATTGCTGCACTGTCTTCCACAATGGCTGAACTAATTTACACTGCCACCAACAGTATATAAACATTCTTTTTTCTCCACAACCTCACCAGCATCTGTTATTTTTTGTTTTTTTAATAGCAGCCATTCTGACTGATGTGAGATGGTATCTTATTGTGGTTTTGATTTGCATTTCTTGAATAGCTGGTGATGTTGAGCTATTTTTGTATGATTGTTGCCTGCATGTGTGTCTTCTTTTGAAAAGTGTCTGTTCACGTCCTTTGCCCACTTCTTAAGGGGGTTGTTTGTTTTTTTTCTGGTATATTTGTTTAAGTTCCTTGTAGATGCTGCATGTTAGGCCTTTGTTAGATACATAGTTTTCAGAAATTTTCTCCCATTCTATAGGTTGTCTGCTCATTCTGTTGATAGTTTTCTTTGCCATGCAGGTCTTTAGGTTTGATCAGATCTCATTTGTCAATTTTTGCTTTTGTTGTAATTGCGTTTGGCATCATCATGAAATCTCTGCCTGTACCTATGTCCAGGGTGGCATTGCCTAGATTGTCTTCCAGGGTTTTTACAGTTTTGGGGTTTTACATTTAAGTCTTTAATCTCTCTTGAGTTGATTTTTATACGTGGTGTAGAAAAGGGGTCCCGTTTCTATCCTGTTTCTTTTACTTACAACTGCCTTGGCTATTCAAGCTCTTTTTTGGTTCCATATGAATTTTAAGATACTTTTTTCTAGTTCTCTGAAGTGTCCCAAAGGTAGTTCAATTTAATTTTGAAATAGCATTGAGTCTATAAATTAGAAGCAACAGAATTTAAGGCAGAAATATAGGCACCAGTATTAAGAATATTGATCAAGTAAACACTACTCTCTATTTCAAATACTATAAGATATGCAATTAATCAACACTATTTCCTTTGGGTAAGCATCATTGTTGATAAATCTATATGCTTTTGCAATTTTCTTCTAAATTTGCCAAAATAGTATTTTTTCTATTTTTCTAGTATTCATATTTTTACAATAGTGATAATCTCCTTCCATTAGCCTTATTTTATAAGTCCTGAAGGGAGGAATTTTGGAATTATTCAGTTGTGTAGAGAAATAAAAGTGAATCATTGAATACTAGGGGTTCTGCTTCATTTTAATTTTGGTGCAAGAATTTTAGCTTTTCAAATATTGGCACTATTGAGTTCAGAATAAATGTACATGAAAACTTAACTTTGAAATAGGGAAAAAGGCTTGGAGCTTTAGACTCAGATAGTGGAAACCAAATTGATACAAACCACAACATGTAAACACAGAGAATTCTATCAATAGTAAGAAAAACTTCAGAACCTTTACAACTCTATATTTTCAAGGACCTGGAATTATCAGAATTCTCAGCCAAATAACAAAAAGATAATGGACACCAGATTTCATATTTCCTGTTAGCTGCCACTTAACAGAAGTCATTAAATTGTCTGGCCATAAGATGAAAACCCAGATTGCCACCATGATGGATTAAATCAGCCCTGTTCAACCAGACCAAGAATCAGAAGCAGAAACAGATGTAACCAAGAGTCAGATTTAGCGTGTGAGAGCCCAAGAGCTCAGTCACCACCCAAGACTGATCACAGGAGCCAAGAGAAGATGAGCTGAGGATCCAAGAGGACCAGGTACAGACCAGATTCAGATCAAGTGCCCTTGAATCTGCACATTTCTCTGAAGGGCTGGCTGTATCACAGCAGAACCTCCAGAATAACAGTCAAAGAATAATTCAAGAACATACAGTAAAATTATTAGCATACTATTTATTTGTATACAGTGAAAAACCAAGTCACTTTGGAACACAAACCTAGATTTTCACACTCTGGGTAAAACATGATTTAGCTGGAAGCTAGCAAAAAGGCCAGTCTGGGGCTTCTGCCCTTGGGCAGCCGAATGGGTTATCAGAGGAAGAAATTTCAGTTGCCTGTGTATTCTCCAGGAGACCTGAGGGTTTAGCTTCGACACATTCAAAACAGGGAGTCTCTGCATTATTTCCTCAAGCCTTGTCTGTACCATTTCCTTATTCAAATTATTTATTCATACTAAAATCTTTTTAAAAATAAAATCCAGGTCCTACCCAGTCACTGGTAATAAAATCTTAAAGTAAGCCAAGGCAACCCAGATTTCAAGTGAAATTGCAAACAAAACTAAACAAAAACACATCTCCTCTAGGAAGTCCATCTTCCTTGCACTTGGGCTCTTCCTTTAACTCTGACATGCCTGGGGCCTAGTCCTTATAATTATTATATAATATTCTATTGTTAAGAATTTTAATACAAAAAATATAAATTCTACCTTAGGAAAAATGTTACAAACTTATGAAAAGTAGTAATAATTTCCTACAACCAGTTTCATCCCCAATCCCCCAATTAGGGTTAAAAAATATATATTAAGAGCATGGAGTTTGTCTTCCACCTCTTTTCTCATAAAAATATTATATCACAATATTTCATAAAAGTCACAGTTTATGGATGAATATTTGATTACATTGTGTTATTTTACATTGTATTATATTTATCATCTTGTACCTTGTTCTTTTTCTCTTTAGCAGCCCATAGAATTCCCACTCTCAGTCTTTGCAATTCCAAAACTTTGGTTTGCTTTCTTTGAGAGAGAATAACAGCAGTGAGTACTCAGGGTGTGATTTAGAGACATCAATACAGAGGAGACATTGTCTGGTTGTCCAAAGCCGGCATTATTTGTCTAGCTGTGAAAGCCTGCTGGCTTTCATTCATAAAGTATAGGTGACTACGTTCTTGAATGAAAGAAAAGAAAGGGAGTGAATGAATACTCCTTGCCTGGAGTAGATGAATAACTGAATTAAGTAGCCAGTTATTTTAATTTCAGCTTTCAGATTTCCCTCATCTAATAACCACTGCAGTCACTCTACCTCTGGTCAAAAACAAGTAGATTGTATTGAGTTTGTGATCATGTATCTGAAATCAATAAGTAGTAAATGTATTCCTTGAATTCTTTCATCTTATGGTTTCCATGTAATATATTTATTAGTTGCACTGTTTCTAAACGTGGACCTCCAGCATTTGAATTATGAGAAATGCAAAATGCATATGCGGACGCCTAGGCCATATTTGGGCCTCTGAGTCAAAATATCTGGGAATGGAGACAGATAATTTTCCTTTCAAAAAAGCTTTCCCTCAAAGGATTCCAATATTCACTAATCTGTGTGAGAACTACCTCTAGGCCTCCCTACAGGTTCAGGGATCCACCATCTTGTCTTGTCTTTTAAAGGCTCTAATACCCTCTCTAGCCTGCAAGATCCTAACATCCTTCTCATTTCTCTCTCTTCTCCATTCTCTACCCCCAACCAGGTTATGAAAGAAAGAACCTTGCAAACTCTTGGGCCTGACCCAGACCCAGTGCAGGCAGGCTCCTGATAGCACCTGGATCCCCAGAAGAGCCTACAAAAGGGGCTGCTGATTTGATATGGCCTAAGAATTTCCCTTGACTCCCTATGTTCAGACAAAGGAGTCAAGGGACTTCTCACAGCAGGCACTACATATAAAATACTATCTCTAGGAAAGGGCAGAGCAGTGTACACCTTTGTGGGCACTAGGAAGAAACACCATGAGGATGGGGAGAGCAAGGATCAATAAGGGCAGTAACTTTGCCTTTGATATCTTGTCACTCTCAGCAGCTGCAGCGGGCAGCCATTGACTGTTCTTGAATGAGTAGAAGGTGACCGAATGAGAGACTGAACAAATTAGTCTAGTGCTTGATTGTTATGGTGACCAAAACAATACCAACAATTTTCTAATCTCTGAAATAACTGACCATTTGAAAAATACATGTAGGTTTTTCTATTTGAATGTCATTTGTAACTTTAGGTCATATCTACCAGAAAAACTGGCAGGAACAGATTCAATATGTTTTAAAACTACAGAGGATAGAGCATGGAATTCCCTGGAAATACTTTATTATGAAGACAGCTCTAGGAAACAGCTCTGAAACTGTGTGGGTGTCTGATTCAGAGCCTTATAAGCATAAAAGAGAAATGGTGAAACTGCGAAATCCAAGGTCAGGAAGCTTCCCTGAGCAGACACAATACCACCCACCAGCTAAGTTCTAGTCTACTCTGTCCAACTTCTAGGAATTAGAGCTCTTCCAAGATTCTAAGTTGACCAGCTATTTCCTTCACTATGTTGGTGATGAAAGGAGGAATAAAAGGAAATAGATTCTGGAGAGAATGCAAAATAGTATTTCATGAGAAAGATGAAAAGATAAATGGAAATATGTAGACATAAATTTGCCACCAGGACATCACAGTTTCTTCAAAGATACAATTTGCCTGCTGCATGAATATTTTTGAAACTCAGGAATATGCAGCACATTTTTTATAAGAGGATATTGCTGTGACTTCTCCAATCAGGGACAGCCTCCTCTTGGCAGGGTGATGCTAAAATGGTCCCCCGTGATCTCCATCCTGGTATCAACCCTTGTGCAATCCCCTCCCCTTGAGTGTGGGCTGGCCAATAGAATACAGCAGACGTGATAGGATGGGATGAGGTTATAATCTCCATCTTGGCTAGCAGACTCTTTCTTGCTTCCTCACTTGCATATTTTGATAAAAGAGATGGCCATGTTGGAGAGGCCCACATGGAAAAGATCTGAAGGTGGCTTGTAGCCAATAGCCACGAAGGATCTACGGCTCTCAGTCAAACAGTCCTCCAGGAACTGAATTCTGCCAACCTGAATGGGCTGAGAAGCAGAACACGAATCCTTCTGCACTTGAACTTTCAGATGAGATGACAGCCCTGGCTGACAACTTGATTTTAGCCTTGTGAGAAACCCTAAAACAGAGGACTCAGCTAACAGCCCAGACTCTTGACCCAGAGAAGCATTAAGCCACTAATTTTGTGGTGATTTACTATGGAGCAATAGAAAACTAATACAATCCTGGTCCAAGCTGAGGTATCCAGGAGGGAATATCTGGTTTTCAAAGTTCTGAACAATTGCTATTGCTGCCCTTGTCCTTGGTAGAGCCTGTGAAACAAGACATACTTTCCCAAGCAGCCTCTATCCAGTACATCTATGGCACCCACTACAGCCAAGATGGTGGGGATGCTGAGAGATGCCAAATGGGGAAGCCCTAAGACCATGAAATGATACTTACAGCTTGATTAAAATAGCAACTGGTCTTGGCTTATGTTCTGAAGAACCCTTTAAACCTCAGAGAAGAGGATGATAAATTGAGTGCCATGTTCTCATGTTCTCATTTTCAGTCAAAGGCTTCAATTTTAAATAATTCCACATGCTTCAACCATCAGCTGTATGCAAGGAGGCTGCCATGTGAAATGAGTCTTCATTTGATTGAAGCCAAGATTTATTTTTTCTTTAGGATGGGATCCATGTCAACACACACACACACACACACGGCTATCTCTGTGGCAAGACAGATTTATTGAACTCATTCTTCAATTACGTCAGCCTCTTTTTTAATATAGCAGTGAATGAATTCAATTACATAAAGACCATATTGGTGGTTGGCTTATCAAAAATGCTATTTCTGCCCACAGATATCCACACGTACAATGACTAAAGACATTGCCCTTCATTGCTATCTCTCCAGGTTACACTATAGAAAGCTCTCTGGCCAGAAAACTAGATTATTCTCAATGTGACATGGGTCTAGAGGAGAAAATTAATTCCCTGAGACACTTGCCAAGGGACAGCAGGGTTCTCTTCTCTCTTTTTGCTCTTCAATCCTCCTAAGACTCAGCTGACCAATGACATATAAACTGACCTTGGTCACTCTGGGCTTCTCTTTTTCAGGTTTTTATACCCCCATCACAAAGTTTGGGGATTCCAAGACCACCCTCACTTATGATACTAACTGCAAGTTCAGAGGACCCCAAGACCATCCGCAGGTTTGATAATTTTCTAAAAGGACCCATAAAACCCACTGAAAGCCATTACATTCAACATCACCATTTATCACAGCATAAGGATACAGATTAAAAGCAGCCATGGGGAGACGAGCATAGGGTAGGGTTCAGGAGAGTTCCAAGCATGGAGCTTCCAGTTGTCCTCTCCCAGGGGAGTTGTGCAGCTAGTGCTTACTTTCACAGCTGTGATGTATAACGATGTACATGGAGAATTGCCAACCAGGCAATCTCATCTGAGTCATGCTGTCCAAAAGCTTTTACTATAACATAGACATGATTGGCTTCCCCCTTAACTGACCTTAGTCTCCAGCCCTTCTAGAGGTTGAGCTGACACTGCATGGTCCAAGTCCTCCCACCATAAATCATATGGTTAGCATGGACTATCTAGCATGGCCCAAGGCTCCCAGGTAAACAAATCAGGTGGGACGTTCCAAGGTGTTAGAGGTTACCTTCCAGTGGCCAAGGACACATGCCAGATCTGCTTTTGGGCAAGGTTAATCCTTTATTGCATAGCACACTCATCCAGACTTTCCTCATCTGCTTGGTGGAACTTCTCTGCAGCATCCCTCCTAATCTCCTCTATCTCTCAGAACAGCACAAACGCCTGGGTAATCAAGTCACTACTACCCTAATTCAAGCCACTAGTGATTCTCACCTGGACTATTTTGGTGTAAAATCTCCTTGTTTCCATTCTTGCCACCTCACAGGCCAAAGTATGGAATTCAAATCATCCTTCCTGTGCTTAAGCCCAAACTTCCCAGTCCACAAAGGCATGCCTTCAAACTTAGAATAAAAATCAAAACTCCTCATTTTCCAGCTTATGGAGCCCTAAATGCCCACTCTGACTTCCTCTCAGCTCATCTCGGTTCTCTTGCTATGCCCACTTTGTTCTCACCACCCTGACCTTTCTCTACCTTGACACTCTAAGCTAATCTCCACCTTAAGGCCTTTTCACTGCCCAACTTCTCTGCATTAAACCTTCTGTTCTTTACTTTCCCAAAGCTTCTCCCTCTTGACACTCAGAGCTCAGCTTAAATATCACCTGGTGGTATCAACTTCCCTGATAATTCAATCCAAAAGAATCTCTCAGACAACCTCAAACACACCATCATTTCATAATGACATCCAACACACTTAGGAGCAGTTATTATTTTTTCTGGTTTGTTTCTTTCTTTGTCTGTTTATTCTATGCCTCCCCCATGAAAACTGTAAGCTTCAAGCAAACAGGAACTAATCTGCCTTTTTCATTTCTAATTCCGAGCTCTTACAGTCTAACACATAGTAGGAGGTGCTCAATAAAGATTTACTTAACAAATGAATGTATGCCCTTTTTTTAAAATTTATTTTTATTGTATAAATCTACAATGTACAATATGATGTTTTGATATCTATATCAAATGACTTTTTCGTGTCCATATCTAAATGACTACTATAGCTAAGCAATTTAACATATCCATTATCTTCCATAGTTACCTTTGTTTGCATATGTATGTGTGGGGGGGGAGGGTAAAAGCACATAAAGTCTACACTCATAGCAAGTTTTCAATATATATTACAATATTATTAACTGTAGTCCTCATGTTGTACATTAGCTTACCCTACCTAACTGCCGGTTTGAACCCTTTGACCTATAGCTCCCCATTTCTCCTTCTCCCCATTCCTGGAAACTACTGTTGTACTCTGTTTCTATGTCTTTTTAAGATTCCACATATAAGTGAGGTCATGGAGTATTTGTCTTTCCATGTCTGGATTATTTCACCTAGCATAATGTCCTTCAGGTTCAACCACATTGTCCCAAATTGTAGCGTTTTATTTTCTGAAGGCTGAATAGCATTCCATTATGTACATATTGTGATACATATATGTATCACATTGTGTTCTCTCATTATCCATCAATGGATGTTTTAGTTGTTTCCATATCTTAGTTATTGTGAATAATGCTGCAATGTTCAGGAGAGTACAGATATCTCTTTAAGATACTGATATCATTTCTTTTAGGTATATACTCAGTGGAGGGATTGCTGGTGCACGTGGTAGTTTTATTTTTATTTTTTTGAGGAACCTCTATACTGTTTTCCTTAATGGCTGTACTAACTTACATTCCCACCAACAGTGTACTAGGAGTCTCTTTTCTTCACACCCTCATCAATACTTG
The DNA here is from genome assembly GCF_001604975.1 of Cebus imitator. NCBI lineage: Eukaryota > Metazoa > Chordata > Mammalia > Primates > Cebidae > Cebus > Cebus imitator. The sequence continues at coordinate 52,667 of NW_016107625.1, read as the reverse complement.
TTATCTCTTGACTTTTTAATAATAGCTATTCTAACAGGTGTGAGGTGATATCTCATTGTGGGTTTGATTTGGCATGCCCTTTTCTTGAAAGTCAACTGGTAACCATTGATGTATTCATTCTTTTATTGAATTGACAAACATTTAGTAAGTACGTATCCACTGAATGGAAGGCCAGGATAGGCAAATCTAGACAAAACCTGCCCGTAGGAACTTAAAGGAGTCTAGCAGCGAAGTCACAGAACAGAACAGCTAGACCTCCCGCAGTGTCTAGCACAATCTTGAGAGCTCACTAGGGAATTAATGAACACGAAAAGAACTCTGCTAAAATTCTATTAGAAATTCAAATGGAGAAAAGATTTCTGAGAAATGAAAGGATTGGGAAAGACTTCGTAAAGGATTTGTGTTGATGGGAAGTGGGAGGTTCTGCATTCAGAGTAATGGAATAGTACAAATAAAGGCACAGATACAGGAAAGGATACCTCTGGGGAAGGTTGAGTAGTTCTGTTTGGAAAGCACATAAGGTATATAAAGGGACTTCCAGGAAAGGAAGCAGCAAAGGTTGACTAGGATCAGAATTCATAGGACCCTAAAATTAGAACTCTAGACAACGTGGAGCTATAGAAAGTTTTTGAGCAAGTGCTTACCATGACCAAAACCAAGCTTTAAAAGAATTAAACTCTGAAAGGACTGGCTTCATGGATATGCAAGCAGTGCAGTCACACAGACACATAGAGCCCCATGCATAGTAGGGTCTTGTGCTTTGCTAATGTACTGCCGTTGTGTTGAAAGTTTCGATACTTTTGAATGAGGGCCCCTTCATTTTGCACTGGGCCCTGCAAATTATGTGACTGCTCCTTAACTCAGGAGATGGAGGTTCAGTGAGTAAAATGAGAGAGTCAGGAGGCAAGGAGACTTAATAATAATTCAAGTGAGAACTAGAGAGGACATGAGGTGGGGTACCTTCCTAGTTTTATTAGATTCTATAAGTATCTAGGAGTAATAAAGAAAGCCTTGGGTCATAGGCCCAAAGATATCCTTTGAATCTCTCTGCCCCACCCTACACAAAATGATTCTTAATTATGTCAAAGTCAGCAAGAAGTCTACGAGAAGCCTTGAAAATTTTTAAGCAGAGATGTTATATAAAATTCATTCAACAAATGTTTATTGAGTACCTATTATGTATCAGGCAGGGCGGTGGAATTAGAAACCTACTGGTAAGCAAAGGAGTCATAGTTGCTGTCCTAAAGGAGCCATAGTTGCAGGCACAGAGGGAAGAAATTTGAAAACAAATATTATTCAGTTATAATCACTGCATAATTTGATCACAGTGCACAGTGGCAAGCTGAAAGACAATGTAATGGTATGTGGGGTATATTAGTTCATTCTTAGATTGCTATGAAGAAATACCCAAGACTGAGTAATTTATAAAGGAAAGAGGTTTAGTTGACTCACAGTTCCACATGACTTGGGAGGCCTCTGGAAACTTACAATCATGGCAGAAGGCACTTCTTCACAGGGCAGCAGAAGACAGAATGAGTGAATGCCAAGTGAAGGGGGAAGACCCCTTATAAAACCATCAGATCTTTTGAGAATTAACTCAGTATCACAAGAATAGCATGGGATAGCACCACCCCAATAATTCAATCACCTCCCACCAGGTCCCTCCCAGGACACATGGGAATTATGGGATTATAATTTTCAAGATGAGATTTGGGTGGGGACACAAAGCCAAACCATATCATGGGGGAAAGAGGTGAGCAGCACTCACTCTGATACCTGCTTCAAGAACAGGTCAGTAGGAACCTTTGGAGGTGAGGAGTCCACCTCAAAATAATTTAAATCTCATGCTGAGCAATGTGCCATTTCAAAGTGCAGTGCTAGCTTCCGGGACTTTAAAATCAGATCAACAAATCTCTAAGAATACAGCAGCCTTTGTAATATGGGTCAGCTGCACTTTTTTTCCATTTTCAGCAGGCACAACTGACAGAAGATGACCAGCTGGGACCTGGCTGAAAATATAGAGAATAATTTAGGATCATTTCAGCCTTTAACAGTTGTTAGTTAGGACTGGAGCGAAGCAAAAGAACAGAACCTTTGCCAGGGAATAACTAGTCCTGCAGCTTTTCTCAACATTCCAAAGAACAACTGCCAATGTTCTAAGACCAAATGCCTTACCAAGACATTATAACTGATTTTTTTATTGAGTTTATTCTGCCTACCTCAAGTCAAAGTTCCACACCACTGGCTTATATAACATGGAAGAATCTAACAAAAATCTTGTCCTTGGGAATGAGCTGGCTAAGCAAGCTCTTGAACTTGGATTATCCCTGTCCCAAGAGCAGGGCTTATCTGTCTTACCATGATAAGAGGAGGTTGACGGAGATGGCCGTGAACAGAGCAAATGCAAAGATGTAGCTGCAAAAATGTCTGAGATTGTCATCTCCTCCTCAGAAAGGAAACAGATGTGGTTCTCCGTATTGTTTGCCTGCTTTGTCTCTTCCTGTCTTCTTCCCTTATGGGAAGAAATTCCTTTAGCATGATAATGCATCAAAATTAAGCTTTCAAGGTAACTAGCATTAGCAAGACAGAGATGAATTTTTCTGGTTGGTGCCCTGTTCTTAAGGAGGCAAGGATCCACTGTTATCTTCAGCCTCAAACCAAAGGAATGGAGAGGTCCTGGGCTTGGCCGTAAGGAGTAGCAGCTCAATGGAACCACAGCCCAGGGGGTGGAGTGAGAGGCTGCGCAGGAGGCAGAGGAGCAGAAGAGAAAGATGGGAGGAAATCTTGGGAAGGGTTGCATGTGCTCCAACTCAAGCTGTCATGCATATATATTACACTTTTGTTTAATCCTCCCTCCCAAGATGGTGGTAATTGGTTCCGAGTGAGAGTCGGGCTTCCCTGGCACACAACCAATCCTGGTCACTAGCATACTGCTTGATGCTTTTAATTAGTGTTTAGTGAATGAGTTGATAAGAACAAAGGACTAGCTTTTGAGAGGCAAATATGCTACCCACTTGGAGGTGTGTGCCAAGTGTAGGGAGTTTGAGGAGGTTCTAAAAGTCACACATTCCATGGTGATCTGTGACATTTAGGGAAAATGGGAACTCTTGTGCTGAACCTGAGAAGAGCACATGGTCAATGTTCCTCTAGAGGGAGCCCAAGGGAAGGAAGATATTATGAACCGCCATGAAAAAAATGGGACTTGGTTGGGCACTGTGGCTCATGCCTGTAATCCCAGCACTTTGAGAGTCTAAAGCAGGAGGATCTCTTGAGCCCAGAAGTTCCAGAATAGCCTGGGCAACACAGGGAGACCCGATCTCTCAAAAATTTTAAAAATTAGGCAGGCATGGTGGAATGCATCTGTGGTCTCAGCTACTTGGGAGGCTGAGGTGGGAAGATCACATGGGCCCAAGAGGACTAGGTTGTAGTGAGCCATTATGGTGCCACTGCACTCCAGCCTGGGCAACACAGTAAGACATTGTGTCAAAAAGAAATGAGAATGACACTGAATGAATTCCTCAAATTGTCCAGTAAATCTTATCATCCAGTCACAATCCATAGTATCAAAGAGTTGGATGCTGTTTTCTAATGATCAGTCTTTCCCCAGTCAACTTACAAAGGGTCAGCAAAGCACAGAGACTATCCTTCCTGGTCTTATTAATAGAAATTTGCATAAATGTCTCAAGACAAAATTAGCCATGAGTCCAGACCCCAGTGAAAACAACTATTACAAAGCTGTGCAGGTGCTACCTTGGTTATGGTCCTTTCCTCCAGGGAGTTGTACATTAATGTGAAATATAATCATCTGCAGAGAAAAGTGCCTATCTTCAATGTATGTATTACATCTTTCATCTAAGTCATAGACATAAAGTTAGAATTGTTCTTCTTTTTTTTTTTTTTTTTTGTGAGGTAGTCTTGCTCTGTCATTAGGCTGAAGTGCGGTGGCATGATCTTGGCTCACTCTGACCTCCGCCTCCCAGGTTCGAGCAATTCTCCTGCCTCAGCCTCCTGAGTAGCTGGGACTACAGGTGCATGCCACCATGCCCAGCTAATTTTTGTATTTTTAGTAGAGACGGGGTTTCACCATGTTGGCCCGGATGGTCTCGATCCCTTGACCTCATGATCTGCCTGCCTCAGCCTCCCAAAGTGCTGGTACAGGCATGAGCCACCATCCCCAGCAAGGTTAGCATTATTTTATGCAAAAGAGATATATGGCAATAATATAAGAAATCTTTATTTATAAAGTTCTTCTCATATTTCAAAATGTTTATATTTATTATATATATATGTATGTGTATATATACACATACACACACACACACACACACACACACACACATATATATATATATATATATATATATAGTATTTTATTGATACCAACAATACCTATGTGGTAGGTATTGAACTTGTGAGTAGTCAAACCAGCAGGGTATTATTAAAACATTAAGATAAAAAAGCAAGACTCAGAGTGGTTAAGTAACTACCCAAAAGTACAAAGCAGTAAATAGTAGATTTGGTCTCCAGATTCCAAAAGCCTAGTAGAACTTTCCATGGTTTTTGCAAAAATTATAAATGCTGAAATTTCCAGATAAGATTCGAGTGTAACACAAGTATCTAATTGACTACAGCAGACAGTGCAGGTTTTCCACATGGGCATACAGTGGATTTACACTTTCCTGCTCTCTGAAGTTAGATGTGACCATGTGACATGCTTCAGTGAATTGAAGTTTTAAGAGTCAATGCATAGGTTGTCACACTCCCTTTCCCCCTGCCACAGCAACCTGCACGTATTAGATGGTAGCTGTTCTATCTGTTTGGGTTCCAGAGTAAACACAATAAGGACCAAATCCCGCAGTTGACCCACGTGGACACAGGCAAGAAGTAAACCCTTGTTTATTGAGGTAGATTATCAACGTAGTACAACCTAATTTTCCATGACTGACACACCACATGCAGGGGCTTACATACAAGGGCCCCACTGTAATGACAGAAGGACCATTAAAATAAGGGGAAAGTGCATCTCTCTGAAAGCTAAGGAAGAGTGTCGTCCACAAGCCATCGTTTTGAGGAATTTCAGTAAGATAATATGAGATTAAGGAAAGGAAACAAGAGATGATTTAAGTCACCTTCAAATAAATTAATGCCGAGACATTTGTATTTCTCCATGCTAAATAGGAGAGAATGAGGAAGTTTCCCAACTCCACCATCAAAAACTAATATGTTTTCTCAGTTTATATTGGCTTTGGAGAAAGAGGTGCCTTAAGAGTTGCTGTTGGGGCACACTGTAACAAGCACTAGCTTTGTTCCAGAACGTGTGGCTTTCCTTTCCCTAAGACAACACACAATATGCTCATACATGAAGAGCAAACTAGAGCTCACCTCCCAGGTGGAGGTGGTACTGTGTGGTGACTCAAAAACTCTGTGTTGCATCTAATGCAGTGTTGAGGGACTGACACACTGAGCCACCTGTTTTCCAAACAGTATTCATATGGTCCCTGTATGGAAGATGCTGTCTCCTGAAACAAACCTTTGAAGCATGAAAGCAGGAATATATTTGGCATATTGCTGTTGGCTTTTAAGTCGCAGAGAATAAAAATAGAAATGACACCATGTGAAATGTTATTCACATTCTGAATAAAAATGTTATCTGAGTGAAATGGAGCATGTTCAGACTGATAGGGTATGCCCATCACACAGGGAGTGGGGAAGGAATAGGTGGAGTGGCATATCAGGTAATGGAAAGGTCATACAGAAGGATTAAAACCAGAAAAACATGAGATAACACCTATCCTCATTTAGCAGCTGAATTATTGATATGATTTAAATATGTCCCCCAAAATTTATCTGTTGAAAACTTAATCCCCAGAACAACAGTATTGGGAGGTATGGCCTAGAGGGCAGTGTTTAGGCAGAGCTCTCATTAATGGTTTAATGCTTCCATAAAAACAGCCCACGGGAGTAAACATTCTCTCTTTCCCTTTGCTCCTCTGCCATGTAAGAACATGGCATTTCTCCCCTCTGGAGGACATAGCATTCAAGGTACCATCTTGGAAACAGAGAAACCAGGCTCTAACCTTCTGGTGCCTTAACCTTGGACTTCCCAGTTTCTAGAATTGTGAGAGATAAATTTCTGTTGTTTATAAATTACCCAGTCTCAGGTGTTCTGTTATAGCAGCACAAAATTGACTAAGTTACTCTGGCTAAAATTCTTGTTAAAGTTCATGTTCTTGTTTGATGAAGATAATAATAATGTCTACCATTGCACATTGCTGTGAAGGCAAAATAAGGTCATATGTGCACACAAGCAATTTGTAAATTGCAAAGTTTTGGTACAAATGGTAATTGTTGTCTCTGGGAAGGTCTGAGTATTATAAAGTCTTTTCTTAAACAGCTAAAAGCTGCCTCCTGTATCTCCCTAATTCTGTCTCTGGCACATAGTTGGCATATGATAAACATCTGTTGAATAATAGGAGAGAAGGGAAAAGGGATGGAGGAAGGGAAGGAAGGAAGGAAGGAAGGAAGGAAGGAAGGAAGGAAGGAAGGAAGGAAGGAAGTCAGTCCTCATTTTGCCTATTAGGGTCATACAAAATTAGTCTAATTCCTCTCCCAGCCAAATCTTTATTTACCTGGAAATATATTTCTTATTTAGTCAAGAAAAAATATGAGAGTGCTTACAAGGAAAATTAAAACACACCAAAAGAGCACAAATTTTAAGTGATACAGAAGACAAGAGAATACAAGAAAGGAGATGGGAATGAGCATTGGGATGGGAGGTCAGCCTAGCCATAGTGAACCACCAACTAGTTCTAATCTTTGTAGCTTCCAACCCAAAAAAAGAAATGCAATCAGATATACAATTTTAACATCCATGAGGCAAAAAACAGACCCATCATTCAAGAGAAGTTCTGGTTTTCTTGGTGCTGAAGATAGGAATTTTCTCAAGAGTACACTGCAGGAAGGGAATATGACACGCTCAGCATTGTTCTTCAACAGACAGAGTAGGAAGATTGGCAGGGCTCTGTCCATAAGGAACTCAATACAGATTTAAGACATCAAACCAAGGAGCAATTCAACAAAGTTGACTGCATGCTGCTAACACAGCACAACCCACCTACCTGGGTCTTTTTTATCTTGCTTTACCCAGGATATATGATAGATTACCTGGAACACGGAATGGTCAGCATGTCCTTCAAGCAATGGTCCCCAAACATCATTCAGGTTTCCACAAATGCTTAGCTCTGCCAATGGGTATGTAAAATAAATAACATTTACACGATCATAAACACAAGCTATGTGACCAAGGATTCTTGGTGCAACTTAGAGGGAAAAGGCAATATTGTAAAGACAACTCTCAACTTGCTTATCAGAGATAAAATCAAAACCACAAGATAGAGTTTCCTGTGATGTGAGAGGGACTTCAGAAGTCCTTTCAAGGCTGATGGAGTTAAGGGCATCTGTTCCACTTTTATTTCTGCCAAGAAGTTTTGTCCACAGGATAGCCAGAGATAAAAGCCCTAAAATTAAGAATATGCAGAAATAAATGCTCTGAAAAGCAGATAATTTGCAGGCATATGACTAATATTTTCTCAGAAAAGCCAATGCGTAGGTTCTTCACATTTTCAGACGAGGAGTCATATAAAAAAAACCTCTCACAGCAGTGAACCAGGGCTGGCAGATGCACCCCGTGTTTCCATGGCTTGATTGGCTTAGTATGTTGCTGGCCCTGCCCTTCCTTGGGCATGGCTTTTCTGTTTATATCAGGACAAGCTCAGATGGGCCAAGGAGAGGCATCCTCACAACTTCCTAGTGAAAAGTTGTGATGGACAATTTTATTTGTCAACTTGATTGGGTTAAGAGATGCCCAAACATTTCATAAAACATTGTTTCTGGGAGTGTCTGGAAGAGATTAGCTTTTGAATCTGCAGACTGAGTAAAGATGTCCCTCACCAATGTGAGGTGGGTCAAACGAGTAGGCATCATCCAGCTCGTTGAGGGCCTGAATAGAACAAAAAGACAGAGGAAGGGAGAATTTGGTTTCTCTGCTTGAGCTGGGACATCCATTTGAAACCACCATTGCAAAATTATGACTGAAACAGTGAAAGAATATAACCTAACCAACTCCATCTTGCTTCTAACCTCCAAGCTGTCCTTGTTCATTCTTTGGTGTAGGCTAAAGTAACTTTAGGAGGAACTTAGTTTATAGTTTAAAACAAAGATGATAACAGCCCCTTCCCAAAACAAACCTCCTTCTTGCCTGGGGACTAGAATGTCTTTGTAGGGCTAAGAAATTAGCCACAAGATTAGAAATTATGACTTAGGAGTCATGTAGCTGGAAGCTACACGATTCTGATCCTCTCTAAACTGCTTATAAGATTAGTGCTTGAGATATTTTGCAAACCCTGCACTTGATGGATCAGCTGGCATCACCCGGGTCAGCTCTTCTGATCTTGTGGGTCCCACCTGGGAACTGACTCAGCACAAGAGGACAGCATCAATTCCCTAAAATTTCATCTCTGACCTGACCAATCAGCACTCCCAGCTTACTGGCTTCCCCTCACCTACTAAGTTGGCCTTAAAAACTCTGCTCCCTGAATGCTCAGGCAGGCTGATTTGAGTAATAATAAAATTCCATCTCCTGCACAGCTGGCTCTGTGTGGATTACTCTTTCTCCTTGGCAACCCTGTCTTGATAAATCAGCTGTATCTGAGCTGTGGGCAAGATGAACCCACTGGGCGGTTACACATTTTCTCCTGCCTTTTTCATCAGTGCTCCTGATTCTCTGGACTTCAAACTGGGACCAGAACTTAGACCATTAGCTTCCCAGTTCTCAGGCCTTTGAGTTTGGACTAGAACTACACCACTGGCTTTTCTCCAGCTTGCATATGGCAGATTGTGAAACTTCTCAGCTCTCTACTAGATCAGAGTTTCTTAGTATCTGCCACATTTATTAAAATTATGCAGGCAAATGCTATATGTAATAATGGCTATTCTGCCATGATGGTTTATTTATACAGTGAATCACAATTATTTATGATAATGTATTTATGCCACCAAGTGCAACAGTGGTGCACTGCATCCTGTCTTGCATATAATCTCATGACATTGATGAGATATAGACAGGATGATGTAGATATAGTTAGAGATATAGATATCCTATCAGTTTTGTTTCTCTGGAGATCTCTGTCTAATACAGAAATAAGGTTTAAACTTGCAGAGGTCAGATAAGCTGTCTTTAAATGGGGATTATGGGACAGGTAGCCAAGAAAGAAGTCTCAAAACTCATCACTGGAGAGAACCACTAAATAAGGAAACTGGCAAGGGGAAGAACTGGAGTAATCATCTCTCAGAGAAAACATAGTGGGGGTGGGGTTAGGAATAACACAAAGAACATCTACTAATAATTTACTGAGCATGTTTTCTATTGTAGACCGTGACCTAATTCCTCTTCATGCATGACCTCAATTAATGCTAAAAACAACTCCAGGAAGTAGATAGTACTATTATCCCTACTTTAAAGAAAACACAGTTGAGGATGAGAAAAGTTAAAGGATGTTTACGGAAGCAGGGTGAGGGGTTCAGGGAAATCAGATGGACTGATAGTGCTGTGACTTTCTTTCAGAGACCAGGGAATCCATTAGCACAGAGCTCTGAAAGTCACCAACAGAGGATTTATAGGGGGACCTCTTCAAATAGTCAAGAACATTGACTTCTCCATGTAAGTTGGATTTAGATTAGGACCCATGCATTCTCAGCAGGGATGATATCATTCCCACTGGGGCAAAAATTAGCTCTTGGGATCTGCGATGGATTCACTAGTCCTCAAAAGTTCATGTCCATCTGGAACTTCAGAATGTGCTCTTATTTGGAAATAGAGATTTTGCAGATGTAATTAAATATGAAACCATACTGATATAGGGTGAGCCCTAAATCCAATGAAAGTGTTCTTATAAGACACTCTCATTGTCTTAGACATAAAAGGGCACACACAGACATTAAAAGACATATAAAGATGGAGGCAGAAATTACAGTTATGCAGCCATAAGATAAAAAGTTCCTACAGCCACCAGAGCAAAAAGAGGCCAGGAAGCATTCTCCCTTAGGTCCTTCAGAAGGAGCATGGCCCTGCTGATATCTTGATTTCAGACTTCTAATCTCTAGATTCATAAGAGAATTCATTTGTGTTGCTTTAAGTCACTAAGTTTGTGGTAGAGGCACACTTTGCAGATATTGTGGGTTCAGTTCTAGACTCACACAATAAAATGATTATCATAAGTGAGCCACACCAATTTTTTAGTTTTCCAATATATATATAAATTATGTTTATACTATACTGTAGTCTGTTAAGTGTGCAATATAATTGTCTTTGTTAAAATTACGGAGTTTAATTTTAAAATGCCTTATTGCTTAAAAAAAAAAGTGCTAATCATCTTATGAGCCTTCAACAAGTCATATCATAGCTTCAGTCTTGTTAATGGCTTCTGACTGATCAGGCTGTGGTTGCTGAAGGTTAAAGTGATTGTGGCAATTTCTTAAAACGAGACAATAAAGTTTGCCACACTGATGGATTCTCCCTTCATGAAAGATTTCTCTGTAACACGCAATGCTCCTTGATAGCATTTTACCTACAGTAGAAATGTTTTCAAAATTGGAGTCAATCCTCTCAAATCCTGATGCTGCTTTATCAACTAAGTTTATTTAATATTCTCAATCCTTTGTTGTCATTGCAACAGTGTTCACAGCATCTTCACCAGGAGTATATTTTATTTCAGTAAACCACTTTCTTTGATCATCCATAAGAAGCAACTCCTTGTCCATTCAGGTTTCAATCATGAGATTGCAGTAGTTTGGTCACACCTCTAGGCTCCACTTCTAATTCTTAGTTCTCACTATTTCCACCACATCTGCAGTGACTTCCTCCACTGAAGCCTTGAACTGCTTAAAGTCATCCATGAGAGTTGAAATCAGGTCCTTCCAAACTCCTATTGATGTTGATATTTTGAACTCCCACAGGTTATGAATGTTCTTAATGGCTTCTAGGATGGTGAGTCCATCCCAGAAGGTTCTCAATTTTCTTTACCCAGATCCATCAGTGGAATCACTGTCTGTGGCAGCTCTAGCCTTATAAAGTATAGTTCTTTCTCTCTTTTTTAAATTGTACTTTGGGCTCCGGGGTACATGTGCACTTCCTGCACCCTGCAGGATTGTCGCATAAGTACATACATGCCACATCCACCCCCATCCTCACCCAGTTGCCTACATTAGGCATTTCTCCCGGTGTTATTCCTCCCCATCCTCCCCGCCCCATGCTGTCCCTCCCCTCTCCTCCCCTCCCCTCCCCTCCATCTCCCCACCTAGCCCAGTGAGTGTTGTTTCCTTCCCTGTGTCCATGTGTTCTCATTGTTCATCTCCCACCTATGAGTGAAAACATGGTGTTTGGTTTTCTGTTCTTGTGTCAGTTTGCTGACAATGATGGTCTCTAGATTCATCCATGTCTCTATGAAGGACATGAACTCGCCATTTTTTATGGCTGCATAGTATTGCATGGTCAATGTGTGCCACATTTTCTTTGTCCAGTCTATCACTGATGGGCATTTCGGTTGGTCCAGGTCTTTGCTATCATAAACAGTGCCGCAACGAACATACATGTGCATATGTCTTTATAATAGAACGATTTATAATCCTTTGGGTATATACCCAGTAATGGGATTGCTGGGTCAAATGGAATTTCTTTTTCTAGGTCCTTGAGGAAGAGCCACACTGTCTTCCATAATGGCTGAACTAGTTTACACTCCCACCAACAGTGTAAAAGTATTCCTATTTCTCCACATCCTCTCCAGCATCTGTTGGCTCCAGATTTTTTAATGATCGCCATTCTAACTGGTGTAAGGTGGTATCTCAATGTGGTTTTGATTTGCATTTCTCTAATAATCAGTGATGATGAGCATTTTTTCATATGTTTGTTAGCCTCATATATGTCTTCCTTTGAAAAGTGTCTGTTCATATCCTTCACCCACTTTTGAATGGGTTTGTTTGTTTTTTTCTTGTACATCTGCTTTAGTTATATGTAGATTCTGGATATTAGCCCTTTGTCAGATGGGTAGATTGCAAAAATTTTTTCCCATTATGTTGGTTGCCAGTTCACTCTAATGATTGTTTCTTTTGCTGTGCAGAAGCTCTGGAGTTTAATTAGATCCCATTTGTCTATTTTGTCTTTTGTTGCCTTTGCTTTGGTGTTTTAGTCATGAAGTCCTTGCCTATGCCTATGTCCTGAATGATGTTGCCTATGTTTTCTTCTAGGGTTTTTATGGTGTTAGTTCTTATGTTTAAATCTTTAAGCCATCTGGAGTTAATTTTTGTATAAGGTGTAAGGAAGGAGTCCAGTTTCAGCTTCCTGCATATGGCTAGCCAGTTTTCCCAACACCATTTATTAAACAGGGAATCCTTTCCCCCTTGCTTGTTTTTGTCAGGTTTGTAAATGATAAGATGATTGTAGATGTGTGGTGTTGCTTCTGAGGCCTCTGTTCTGTTCCACTGATCTATATCTCTGTTTTGGTACCAGTACCATGCTGTTTTGATTACTGTAGGCTTGTAGTATAGTTTGAAGCCAGGTAGCATGATGCCTTTAGCTTTGTTCTTTTTGCTTAGGGTTGTCTTGGCTATTTGGTCTCTCTTTTTGTTCCATATGAAGTTTGAAGTAGTTTTTTCCAGATCTTTGAAGAAGGTCAATGGTAGCTTGATGGGGATAGCATTGAATCTGTAAATTCCTTTGGGCAGTATGGCCATTTTCATGATATTGATTCTTCCTAACCATAAGCATGGAATGTTTTTCCATCTGTTTGTGTCCTCTCTTAGTTCCTTGATCAGTGGTTTGTAGTTCTCCTTGAAGAGATCTTTTATATCCTTTGTTAGTTGTATTCCTAGGTATTTTATTCTCTTTGTAGCAATTGTAAATGGGAGTCCGATCATGATTTGGCTCTCTCTTTGTCTGTTGTTAGTGTATAGGAATGTTTGTGATTTCTGCATATTGATTTTGTATCCGTAGACTTTGCCAAAGTTGCCCATTAGCTTGAGGAGATTTGGGGCTGAGATTATGGAGTCTTCTAAATAAACTAATTATGCCATCTGCAAATAGGGACAATTTGACTTCCTCTTTTCCTAAGTGAATACCTTTTATTTCTTTTTCTTGCCTATCTGCTCTGGCTAGAACTTCCAATACTATATTGAATAGGAGTGGTGAGAGAGGGCATCCTTGTCTAGTGCCAGTTTTTAGAGGGAATGCTTCTAGTTTTTGTCCATTCATTATGATATTGGCTGTGGGTTTGTTGTAAATAGCTTTTACTATTTTGAGATGTGTTCCATTGATACCTAGTTTATTCAGAGTTTTTAGCATAAAGAGCTGTTGAATTTTGTCGAAGGCCTTCTCTGCATCTATTGAGATAATCATGTGGTTTTTGTCTTTGGTTCTTTTTATGTGGTGGATTACATTTATACACTTGTGTATGTTGAACCAGCCTTGCATCCCTGGGATGAAGCCTACTAGATCGTGGTGGATAAGCTTTTCGATGTGCTATTGGTTCAGTTTGCCAGTGTTTTATTGAAGATTTTTGCATCAATATTCATCATGGCTATTGGCCTGTAGTTTTCTTTTTCAGTTGTGTCTCTGCCAGGTTTTGGTATCAGGATGATGTTGATCTCATAGAAAGAGTTGGCCGGGCGCGGTGGCTCAACCCTGTAATCCCAGCACTTTGGGAGGCCGAGGCGGGTGGATCACGAGGTCAAGAGATCGAGACCATCCTGGTCAACATGGTGAAACCCCGTCTCTACTAAAAATACAAAACACTAGCTGGGCATGGTGGCACGTGCCTGTAATCCCAGCTACTCAGGACACTGAGATACTGTTAGAGATATTGACAGAAACTACTTGGCAGTCAGTGCCAAATGGAGGTCACTAGGGAGCTCTCAAAAACAAGTAACTCTAAGTCTTTAATGTGTTTGATTTATGTCTCCAAATTCTTCACAGTGAATTACAGTGAGTGCAATGACGTTGGCCGGGTAGATTTTGACAGGCATCACCCACCACTTCCATTGTAGTAGACTCATAATCATCATGACTCCTCTGCAATGTTTCAGTTAGAACAGAACTGTCTCCAAATGAGTGTGTGTGGTTAGAGTTACAGGATATTAAATGTGATCTCTCCTTTTGTCACAGAGCTTCAGCTGACAACAATATGACGAGACTCCCTATGTAGGATGGGCTAAGCATTGTGAGACAGGTGCTGCAGTCCTTTACTCAACACAGTGGGACAAGCCTGAGGATTTGTTACAGAGATTGGGAAGTGGGGAGTTTTTTAGAAAAAGATTTGACGTGCTGTGCCATTTCTCCCTCCCTTCCCACTGGGAAGTGGGAAAGAAGTAGAAAGTCATTCTCCAGTGTAATGTCCCCAACTAAGCTATTTCAGCTGCTGATGCAGGAAGTCACTCTCATCGTAAGCCACATGAAAATGGGTTGCAGGTCTCAGAGAGCTTCATAGGTATACTTTGGAGTTTGAAAAACGGATTCTGGAACTGCCCCGAACCTGATATTGTCAAAATGTGAGACGCTGGCTGGCTGGCCAGAGGGGCAGTTGGTGACAGATTGAAGAAGACTGCCTTGAAAGCCTTGCACTCGAAGAGTATGGAGGGGCAAAAATCCATTATCTTCTTCTCAGGTGTTAGATATGGATCCATCAGAGAAAGGAGGAGGTCTCAGTTTACCTGGAGGGATAAAGTGATGCCAGCAGAAGGCATGGCAGGGAGGCACTGAGGGCCAGAGACTATCCTAGGAACATGCTACACTTGAGAACTGCAGTAGGAGGACCCCAAAAAGAGACCTCTGAGGAAGCCAAGAATGAGCCCTGGAGAGGAGGGACTGGCATTTGTCTGCTGTCCCATCCCCAGAGGGCACTAATATAGATAACAACAGTAGCAGTCAAAGGAGGCATTTTCTGTCCCTCACCCTCTTTGCCTTTCAAGCCCTATCTTGGAGAAGCCAGAGCAACAGAGCAGAGAAGAAAGAGTAGAAGACAGAAAACAGTGAACAATCCAACCCTGACCCCTTTCCCCACTGCTGGTCTCCTGCCTGATATGGGTCCAAGCTGTAGGAGGGGATGAAAGATTGAAGTTTGCTATTTAACCGGACTGGACTAAATACCTGGAAAATTAGATGGTGTATTAACCTGAGAGTGACAGAAAAAGCTCAGGGAGCTTCCCAAAGTTTCATCCAGAGGCAGGAAAGGATGAGTCAAAAGAGAAGTTCAAAGGGAAAATGGTGAGAAAAAGTTCAGCTTGTTTAATAAGCTGATCATATGACACCCTTTGGAATAGAAATGCATCTTAAAGGTGTATCAGGATAAACTAGCCCACAAAATACATCATCAAATATACGCAATGTTATTCAGCTGCCTCAATGTCTTAGAACAAAGGCAGAATTTGAACAAATAAAATTATTGCTTATATGTGACTTCATAGTCCATGCTTGTTACAAGGATTGAGAGACTTTAGACAATGCTGAGAAATCCTAAGCAAGTTCAGTCTGTAGGCAGACTTGATAAGCCCACCATTACTGATGTTGTATTTCTTACTTTCAGGAAGCACTGATGTCTTGGAGGACTGACTTCTATCTGCTGTCTCCTGAAGATACTCAAGGATCCTCAGAAGGGGACACATTTTTCCTTTCCACCCTGAAATGATTTTCCTAAGTATTCTGCTCCTCCTCTGACCTGGAAGGATCTGCCACCTTCTGGTCATGTTCAAGCTTCGGATCCTACCCAAATGGCTCTGGTCTGCTTTGTTCTCTACCTGCAACATGCTAGTCTTGGAAGCAGGTAAGTGGCAGGAACTCTGCAAAGTCACAGGATACAATGGACAACAATAAGCTAACTTTTTGACCTGTGATAAACTCTCATTTCTGCTCCATATTCCAATTATTTCATTTTTGACTGGCTTTCCATCCTGTTTTGATCGTCAAAAAGCTCTTTTGCAACTGAGTCTTCCAAACACCTCTCTAGAAAATATCTCTGCTTTAGAGTCTAAATGTTCTATGTTGCAAATGGACTTAAGCTTTTTTGGTCATCTAAGAGTCTCAGAGTTATTGTCTTGGCCAAAAAGCTTAGGCATCAAGGAGATGGTAAGCTACTCCCATAACCTTTCTATCTGGTTGTTATGAAAGCAAATATCAGCCAGGCCTTAGTGGCTCATGCCTGTGATCCCAGCACTTTGAGAGGCCAAGGTAGGTGAATTGTTTAAGCCCAGGAGCTCAAGATCAGCCTAGGCAACATGGCAAAACCTCACAGCTACAAAAAAAAAAGCAAAATTTAGCCAGGTGTGGTGGCATGTGCCTATAGTCCCAGCTACTCAAGAGGCTGAGGTGGGAGGATAAATTGAGCCCAGGAGGTACAGGCTGCAGTGAGCTGTGATTGCTCCACTGCACTTCAGCCTGGGCAACAGAGCAAGACCATATCTTAAAACATTTTTTTTTCATTAAAAAATAAAGTAAGTCTCATACCACATGTATCTGTCTGCCACAGATATCAATGAAACGAATTTTTATTAGCGAGTAGGCATAAAACCAATCATACAATCTCTTTTGTTTTTTAAGTGCTCTGATCCCATTGTTCATGCCTGAGGCAGACACCACAATATTCCAGAGGTAGGATTCTGTCACCCTTATTGTCCAAAGAAAGCACCAGAATCATTCCACACTGTGGCTGAACTCAAAACTACTTGAGGACTAAGCCTCAAGTGCTGTCTCTAAGAGGACAGGCTATAGGGCTTGGTGGGGTAATGACTGTCTCTAAAATATTATGGCCAATCCACACCTCTGGAAAATCTTTAATTTCAATAAGATGAGCCTATATCTAACATCTGTTATACAGTCTAACAGGACATAAATTTTATCCATGAAATGCTTTTCTGACAGTTGATATGTTAATTAATGAAGTCTCTGATGGTGATTGAGATGTAAACAACTGAAATGAGGTAGCAGCTGCCTTTGGAGTATGGCCGCACTGATCACCTCTGGAGTGTGAACTGTTGATTAAAGGAAACTAACAGCCTCTAGAGAGTAGCTCAGACTAATACGCACACTCATACACACATTTACATCACACACACACACACACACACACACACACACACAGACACTACACTAAAGTAATTTAAAGTAAATTACAGACATCATAATAATATCATAACACTATATAGATCGGAACAGACATCTGCCCAAAGTAACTATTCTGGGTTGCTATAAGTGACATTCACAATAGTAACTAGAAAACTGATTTAAATGCTGTAAAAATCATGAAGTATGTTTATTTTATTCTTGCAAAACTCAACTATCTTTTATGTTTTTAATTCAAGAAACAAAAAAAGCATGAATTAAGTTAAATTCAACTACATCCTATATAGAACGAATATCAACTTCTTTTTCTGTGTGCCCACACACATAGACACACACTTTATTTTACAAAATTGAAGAATCCTGACTATTATGCCATACACATTTGTCATTAAGTATTTTTTCAAAAGCTGGAATTTACAAGGCTACAGTGAGCTACGATCTCACCACTGCACTCTAGCCTGGGCAACAGAGCAAGATGTTGTCACTAAAAAAACAAACAAACAAAACCTGAATTCAGATATCCACATATCATAGTATCTGATAACTCCAATATAGTTTGGTAAACTAGTTCCCTATAATTTTTTATTATTTTAGGTTGTTTTGATCTTCTACTATCACAAACACTTTGTATGTAACAGTCAGGAGGACACAGTGGCACACTTACGTTGGACATTTTAAGCAGGGGTTAGTGAAAGTACTATTTACAAAGTCAAGGGTGGAGTTAGGAAAAGCAACCTCAGATGATGCACCATCCTGTGGCTGGAAATGCTGGGGAGCTGTTACCTCCCCCAGGCCGAATGTCTGGAAACTACAGAGAGCCTGAGAGAGGGCTGCCAGACAGGAGCTGCAGCCTACAGTAGGGGAATGCAGCCAAGCCACAGAGACCTGGCAGGGAGTGAGCTGCTGGAATAAAAGCACAACCTTGCTCCAGGTCCCCTGCCTGTGCCTCCCATCGGCCAAACCCAGCCAGAAGCCTGAGGACACGGAAGCCCATTGATGTGGCCCATATGGTCAGCCTCCTGGCACAGAGCAGGGTAAAGGATGGAGAGGGAGGCAGGAGGGGAAAATATGCCACAACCATCAGATATATGTTTCATCTTTATGTACAGAGTTCATCAAAACTCATGTTTAAAGAAAGCCAAGTAGATGGTAAATAACTTCAAAAATATTGGTGAGCACAGTGGGTGGTGGACAATGAGTTCTCTTTGGGACATGTTTAGAGGGCTCAGCTGCCTGATCTGGTGAATAAAGCTACAGCTGAATTCAGACCAAGATTGAGCAAGCCAAGTCCCTGTATGACTGGTGGTGAGGAAGCATTAACATTTGGCGGGGATTCTTGTGTTTCTGGATGGATCTGTGGGGTGGAAGATTGTTTCAAGAGGCTTCTCATGATAACAGTTCCCATTTTTCTAACCTTACTACCTGCCAGGCTCTGTGTTGAACACCATACACACATTATCTCATTTAACACCCAAACACTCAACATGAATACTATTATCCTATTTTTCAGAGAGGAGAAACTAAAGCTTGGAGAAGTTTGGCAATGTAGTCAAGACCACGCACCTGCTAAGCACTGGAGCCAGAATTTGGATGTAGATAGACCAGAACTCAAAGCCAGGCCACTTAACCACCCACAATAGATGCTTCCATCATCAGCTGTCCCACTCCAAGCTACTTTATGAAGGAATAAACAGTGGAAGCCTGGTGAACTAAGGTTAAACCACCACAGGGAATGTGGTCAATAATTAAATAATAATAAAACCCCCTGAGAGTGCTACCGAGGTTATACTACAGTATTTTTTAAATTAGTAATAATAACAGTAGCATGCACTGGTCATTTCTTGGCGCTTTCTAGGCCACTGACTCACTATTCAGGAAACTGATGACATGCTAGGATCAAGCATTTATCCTGATTTTCCTGTATGAGCTGTATTTCAGGGTAATGAAACAGTTGGTAAAGGTATACTTTTGTTGTTTTTGTTGTTTTTGTTGTTGTTGTTGTTGTATTTGAGACAAACTGTTGCTCTGTCACCCAGGCTGGAGTGCAGTGGAGTGATCTCAGCTCACTGCAACCTCCGCCTTCTGGGTTCAAGCAATTCTTGTGCCTCAGCCTCCAGAACAGCTGGGATTACAGATGCGCACCACCATGCCCAGCTAATTTTTGGGGGTTGCACCATGTTGTCCAGGCTGGTCTCAAACTCCTGAGCTCCAGCAACCCACCTCCCTTAACCTCCCAAAGTGCTAGGATTATAGGCATGAGCTACTGCGCCGGGCCAATAAAGGTATACTTTTGTTTTTATAGAGTTCCAGATAACATGTGCAGAAGAAATGATAGAAATGCCACTTAGCAATCCCTAATGGAATAATCCTTAGAACTAATTCTCTTCTTCTTTTACACACTTTAGGGTCCCTTCTTCCCCTCTAGAACTTTAAGCAATCATTGATGAACAATCATTGGGTAAACAGGTGGCGGGTGGGAAAACTTATGAAGAATGAATCAGGCTGACAGCTCTTGAACTCACTGCTCATCTCAATACAACACAAAAATTGAAAACACGACACTGTGTGTGTCGATGTAAGGCCTAGGAGCTATGCAGCAAAATCTGTGAATTATCCTTGCCAAAGTCACTGCTGACTCTGGATCCAACCAGATCGCCAGACATAACTATAGAAAATATAGGAGATAGAAGAATAGAAAAACAAGTTAAACACCATAGGAAGTAACTAACCAAATTCAGAATGTAGGAAATTCTGCAGTAGAAATGACCATATTTCTTTCACAAATAAATGGCATGACAAGGGATGAAAGGAAAACTTGTAGATTTAGACTTAGGAGAGGAACTGCTTAGCAGGTATGGGATTTCCTTTCGGGGTGCTGCAAGTGTTTTGGAACTAGATAGACGTGGGAGGTGCACAACACTGTGGATATATCAAACGTCACTGAATTGCTCACTTTCAAATGGTTGCTTTTATGTTACATGAATTTCAACTCAATATAGAGAAGAAGATGTATCAGTCAAACATAATGAGTGGAGCTTGTTTGGCCTGCCTAAAGGGAAGAAGAAACAAAGAATGGCTGTGAAGTCTAGCACATTAGAACCACAGGCTACATCTCTGCAAATTAGAACCACCAACTCCAATGTTTTTAAATGGGGAAGAGACATCAAGGGTTTAAATGAGATTTTAATTCCTTTCTCAGATTTAATACTTCCTAAAAATGATCTCCTAAAAAATCATCTAGCCTGTTTGAACCCCTCAGGGATGAGGAGCTCACTACCTCTCAGAAAGCATCCTTTTCACCACCGAACAACGCTGCCCCTCTAGAAATTTTGCTCACAGATCTTAATTCTACTCAACTGACTTACATAGATTGTTTATTAATCTTTCAACCGAAAGCCTTTTGAAACTATTCCCATATGAAAATTCTCCTTTCCAAAGTGAACTAGTCCATTTTTTTTCTTTTTTCATTGAGACAGAATCTTGTTCTGTCACACAGCCTGGAGGGCCATGGCACCATCATGGTCTACTGCAGCCTCAACCTCTTAGGTTCAAACAATCCTCCTTCCTCAGCCTCCCATGTAGCTGGGACTACAGGCGCACACCACCACACCTGGCTAATTTTTAAAAATTCTTGTACAGATGTCTTGCCATGTTGCTCAGGCTGGTCCCAAGCTCCTGTGCTCAATCAATTCTCCCACCCTGACCTCCCAGAGTGCTGGGATTATAGGCATGAACTACCGCACCTGGCCAAGGTAGTCCGTCTTGAAGCAGAACTCAACACTTCATCCCAGCCTGCAGCAACAAATACCTTCCACCAAGCAAAAGAAAGCATATCAACTTGAACAAATATTTTATTGATGTGGTGGAGGAAAGATTCACAGACCACTAATCCCCATCCAGTCCATCCCCTCTCCTCCACATTTTTCCATTTGGCTGCTCTCTATTTGGTGTCTAGCTTTCTCCCCAAGAAACCCAGAGACCATTATTCCAAGAATCACTTTGCTTTCCACAACAAAAGAGTATTCAACCATGAAGATTTAATGGGAAAGTTATAAATTACGAGTAACTTTTTCTTTTATATTTTTCCCTGTCACAAAAGCCAGTATCTCCAATTCCTTACACTGCTATATAAAGGTAATTTATATTTTTCTCCCTTTCTTAGACGGACATTTCAATTTACTCCCCAAAGTTATATTTATCTTCAGGTGTGGAACCCAGAATCAAATGTAAAATCATGGTCTGAGCAGACAAAAGTAGAATAGGGCCCTCACCTCTATCATTCTAATAATTGTATTTCCATTGATGTGGTCTAGGACCCCAAAAACCTTTATAGGGATCACTTTTCACCAGTTATTTATATTGAGGCTCCTGGCAACATAATTCTCTTATTAGCACTTCTACTAACCCATATCTTCCCTTGTTCTATACTCATGACATTGTATAATGGCTGAGATCTATAAATTTTCTCTATTAAATATAATTTTAACAGATTAGTCCATCATTTCAGTCTGTGAACATTTTATGCACCCAATTCTATTATCCAACCTCTACCCACTCCTGGCATTGCATCTGAAAATTTGAGGCCCATGCTGTCTAGAAGTTGCTAAAGAAGGTAGAACTAAGCAAAGAGCACTATCATGTGCCCTAGAAATCTCTCTGCAAGTTAACTCTTCTCCATTAATCAACATCCTTGATGAAATCTCATATAGACACATTATTTTCTAAATGATCCCAAGTAGGATTGTGGAGTGTTCAATTTTTCTAATGCTCAACATTAAGTTCCTAGTCTATAATTCCTTTTTCTTTTTTTTCTTTCTTTCTTTTTTCTTTTTTTTTTTAGACAGAAACTCTCTCGGTCACCCAGATGGAAGTCCAGAGGCACCATCTCGGCTCACTGCAACTTCCACCTCCAGGTTCAAGCAATTCTCTTGCCTCAGTTTCCTGAGTAGCTGGGGTTACAGGCATGCACTACCATGCCCGGCTAACTTGTTGTATTTTTAGTAGAGCCAGGGTTTCACCACGTTGGCCAGGCTGGTCTCAAACTCCTGACCTCAGGAGATCCACCCACCTTGGCCTCCCAAAGTGCTGGTATTGCAGGCATGAGCCACCGCGCCTGGCCCTATTCTATAATTTCTGTAACCCATCCTTTTCCTGTCCTGAAACTCAGAGGCACCATGCAAGGTATGCAGGTGCTATATATTTAAAAGTGCCCACATATTAGGAGGGACCATATGCATAGCAGATATCATAGATTTGAGCATTGAATATTATAAGACTCTTCCGGCAGGTGGCCATAAAGTATCCTATTCTTTAAAATCTATATATTATGATAATTTCCCAACAGATGGAAGAAATGCATCTTGATGAAGGGGTGCCTTTTTCTAATTCACATAAAGACTTCACTCTGCTGGAAATCATGTTGACTCAGCTCCAATCTGCTGGCCAGCACCAATTTTCTACAGTTTCTCATGCATGATTGACAACAGCTTCATATAGTTCTAGCTCCTGTAATCTCTGGAAAATCATTCATCCGGGCCTGGTTCTCACTATTTTCTGAACTTTATTTGGCTACAGTTGTCTTTTCACACATTCTGTTCTGCCCTTTTCAGGTTGAAGACCATATCCTTGAGAGAGAGGATAGAAGAACAGATTGGAATCATTCTGCCTCCTTTATCAGTAGTCTCTGAGTCCAGCTGTGGACTTATCATTGTCTTCTTTTACACATTTTGGGGTCCCTTCTTCCCAAGTTTCCTCTTCCTGCTGTTTTAGTCTGTTCTCATGCTGCTAATAAGGCATACTCAAGACTGGGTAATTTATAAAGGAAAGAGGTTTCGTTGACTCACAGTTCCATATGGCTGGGGAGGCCTCAAAATCATGGCAGAAAGGGAAGGGGAAGCAGGACACATCTTACATGGCAGCAGACAAGAGGATGTGTGCTGGGAAACTCCCAGCTATAAAACTATCAGATCACGTGAGACTTATTCACTATCACAAGAACAGCATGGGAAAAACCCACCCCCATGATTCAATTACGTCCCACCAGGTCCCTCCCACAACACATGGAAATAAGGGATGCTATAATTCAAGATGAGATTTGGGTGGGGACACAGCCAAATCATATCACCCACCCTCCTCCCAAGTGTGGTCCACCAATCTCCACCCATTGTCTTCTCCACCCATCAGGGCTTCGTCTCTGATCCCAGCGCGCTGAAAACTGCTGTTGATTTAGCTTTTAATCTCCCACCTGCTTCACTCACATTCATCCTCACCAACTTCATGTGATTATCAGGCTCTCTCTCCTCTTTGGAATCAAAGGCCTCTTTTGAAATTTTCCCACAACCCCTAAGTTTAAATTTCTTCTGAGTTGGTTTCCGGCTCTGAAGAACCTGCTGTTCAGTCCATTAGCACTGCTGCCTAGCTGGCCTGCGACCTCCCTGGTAATGGCACCTTTCCCTGTCAGCATGAAAACATTCCTAAGGCAAATCTGTCACTACATCTGGTAGGCAGTGTGGGATGAGAAAGCCACAGTTCCTTTCTTCACACTCTTAAAATTCGACTTGAATTTTCTCCACAGAGACAATAAAGCATTTCTGCCATAAGGTGACCAATGCCATTTCTTTCTCTTTTTTTTTTGTTTCTTTCTCTTTTTTTAAGTTGCCTTCCATCTGTCACTTCCTTGATGCTATGGCTTGTCACTTCCGGAGCTTCTTTGACTGGCCCAGCCTCACAGTGAAGTGTAATCCCCAGTGTTGGAGGTGGGGCCTGGTGGGAGGGGTTTGGGTCATGGGGGCAGAATCCCTCGTAAATGGCTTATTGCTGTCCTTCTGGTAATGAGTGAATAGAGTTTTGTTCTATTTGTTCCTGGAGGAGCTGATTGTTATTTTTTTTAATTTATTTTATTGTATTTTAGGTTTTGGGGTACATGTGAAGAACATGCAAGATTGTTGTGTAGGTACACATGTGGCAGTGTGATTTGCTGCCTTCCTCCCCATCACCTATATCTGGCATTTCTCCCT
Source organism: Cebus imitator (assembly GCF_001604975.1). NCBI lineage: Eukaryota > Metazoa > Chordata > Mammalia > Primates > Cebidae > Cebus > Cebus imitator. The sequence continues at coordinate 28,490 of NW_016107625.1, read as the reverse complement.
ATGCTATCTCTCCCCTTCTCCCCACCCCCCACTGTCCCTC